>NC_081176.1:32660406-32676641 GCF_012432095.1 Onychostoma macrolepis | reverse complement strand
AAAGAATAACTTATTATTGCACATAGATGTATAAATATATACATAACAACAACATTAACATACAATAACAACAACAACAACAATTATATACAATATACAATATATACCCGTTTATGCAGGCTCTAAGTTAATGTTCAACAACTGATTTAACAGCTAGGTACATCTGATATTGAAGTTAATTTGAGACAACACATGTACATACTTCCTTTAAAGCAGACATTGAAAGTTACTTAGGCCCCTTTCATGCAGGCTCTAAGTAACATTTACAATGTTGTCCAAAGAGAGTCAGGCTTAGTACGATTTTCCATTTTCACGTCTGATAAATACAAAGAAAGTGTTAACTAGTAATGATGCTGAAAATTCAGCTTTGATCACAGCAATAAATTATATTATAAAATATAGGTATTAAAATAGAAAACCAATATTAGATATTGCAATAATATTTCACTGTTCTATTCTGTATTTTTGAAATAAATAAAGCCTTGATGAGCAAGAGACTCTATTAAAAAACAAGGTCAGTTATTTATTAGGTTTATAATATAGGCCAAACATAATATAATATCAAAACAAACTAAAGTATTTAAACTGATAGAATAGAATAGAATAGAATAGAATAGAATAGAATAGAATAGAATAGAATAGAAAACTGAAGCAAAACTTAAACTGAGATCTGTGTTAAATACCCAGCAAGCAACAGCCGTCATTTCACCGTCTCCGTTAACTATAGACCCGACATAGTCTGGCTATGTGTAACCCACTTCTAGCCCAAATAACCTTGAATTTGGATACATGTGGTTTTTTGGCAGAAAAACTTGTGAGATGTATGATATTCAATAATGTAAGCAAAGCCAGCAGTGATTGCAAGGTGTTTGAATGAATTAGAAATAATACATAGAAGGGAAGCTTGATTGAGTGTAATGGGCTTCAGTTTGTTTACATTTGAATTTTGACAGTTGGAGTTTGAATAGTCTTGGCTCATCTGAACATTCCGTCAATGTAAGTCTATGGGATTTTTATGATTTTTAATCTTCATTTTTATGAAAACTGTAAGTCCGATCAGTCTGAAGAGATACAGCAGCTCGAGTCAGACCGGTCTGAAGAGCTGGGCTGAGTTTGGTGGTTCTAGCTTGAAAGCTCTAGGAGGAGATGAGCACTAAGTTTACCAGCCGGAGCGCAGCGGCCGAACAACAAACCATAAAGAACATTCCTGCTTGGTATTGTATCTGTGTTTTCATTTTACACGTGTTCATTATTTATCTGTATTGTTTGTTATCATGTTTAGGAACCATGACATTAGTGAAGGGAGCAGATCGTAGTTGTGATCCGTGACTAGGCCCACGGTTCAGCATGTGTTCAGAGGATTAATTGCTAAATTTAATAGATAACAGAGTATTAAAACCTAAACAGAAAACATATTGTAATAAAAGCGGTAGGGGTGAATTTATTATTCCATGTGATGGAGGCCGAGTGGAGAAGCCTGGTCAGCAGTGAATGTGATCTAAACTTGTGTTTGCTTCTCCAGCGTCTGCATCAGGCCTCATGGCGTCTCTGAGAGAGGAATACTGCAGGACACCACAGGCTCCACGAGAACACAGCACTGTCTGTCTTCACTACACCTGCTGCTCTCTCCAGATCCCTCCAGAGGACCAACAACATCAGGCTGCTGGCGTGTGTCTAGCACAGCACTCACCATTTAACACACTAACAACACATTAGTGTGATACCCAGACTGAAGACTGTTCAATGTTTTTAAATGTGTCAGATGCTATATTTTTCTTTTGGTAGTATATGTTTGGTACATCTACATACAGTATATATATTAAAAGTTGAAATGTTGTGTTTTGAGTTAGGTATTAACAGTGCTATGACATAATATTTATGATTTAGTGCTGTATAAATAAAACTGAATTGAATTAACCATAAATGCAGATGATGCACCTGCACAGAACACCACAGACCCAGCGGACAACTTGTCTGTATGCCGTCAATATTGATTATTATACCAACGGCATCAAAAAGTGTTACTTACTGGTAGTCGTGACCTAAATATAGGCAACTTGTAATTGAGAAACAAAATTATTCCAATTGTTTAAATATTCAAATCTTTAATTTACTATGTATTTATACATACAAATATGTAGCTCAGATTAATAATTGATCTCTAAACACACATGTGTCTTCTGGCCTGGAGAGGTCTGTGCTGCTGTCTGAAGTGCATACAGGCATCTGTAGCTCATGGGTTCAGACAGCGAGCCTCAAAGCCTGGGAGCAGACTCAGACACTGCACATCAAGTGTGGGGGTCACATTCTCCTCTAAGACCCGGTTTTGGCAGTTTTCAGATGCGGAAGTTAAATTCTCTCTCAAAAACAACTCCAGAAGCCTTAATAGCGTATTTTAAAGAAAATCTAGTTCCTACATTATTTTTCTATACATCGACTCACTGGGGTCTCTAACCTGCAACATGCCCTTTAACCCCCTCAATCTGTATTATATTTTAGGGTTTCAAAAAATTCCCTCATGTCCAAATTCAACATGAAGGAGGTGGTCTGCTGCAGAAAGAGGCTTTTGAAAAGACTGCACTGTTCTCGATCATTAGAGGTATGTTTATAAAACACAACATTCACCAGAGAGCTTCTCTCTTTTTTTAATACACTGAATGGTGATACACAATATATATCTCCTTTTGTTTTAGTAGACATCCAAGCAAAAGAGAATGACTCCGTGTCACAATTAGAGTAATTAAAGTAAAACATTGTCAAAAAAGCTTTTCTTATGCTAATGTTTTCTCTTATTTGGCAGATGCTGTGATAACAGTGTTTAAAAACTCTCTCTGCCGCTGTTTAAAAACTAGCCCTCGTTGCACTTTTGAAGTGCTGTTGTTTCAGCCGAACTACTCAGTGGTGTTTGCCTTGATCTATCGCCCGCCAAACAAAGATGTTCTCAATGAGTTTGCTGAGTTTCTGGGGGATATTGTTACTAGCCATGACAAAATCATAATCCTGGGAGATGTTAATATCCATGTATGCTGTGACTCTAAACCACTCTCAAAAGAGTTTCGAAGTCTCATTGACTCATTTGATTTTGATCAGTGGGTGTCTGGCCCCACTCATATTCAGGGTCATACTCTGGATTTAATTTTATCACGTGGTTTGCCTGTATTGGACATTAACATCTTAGACTCAGGCATGTCAGATCATTTGCCAATCTTACTTTCTGTACCTTCTACTGGAACTACACATAAGCATCAACCTCGTGCACGGCTGACTCGTGTCTTTTCCGGTTGCTCTAGCAAGGATTTTACAGTTTTATATTCTGAATTACGTGCTAACCAGGACATGGACTCATGTTTAAGCAATCTAGATGCTGTTGAACATTCAAACTGTTTTAATTCTACCTGTTCTAATATTTTAGATGTTGTTGCTCCCCTTAAGAAGAAAAAGCATAAGCACGTCTCTAAGCCCTGGTTAGATGACACACTCGTTCACTCAGACAGACCTGTAGAAGGCTGAACGTAAGTGGAACAAAGATAGATTACAAGTTTCTTATGAAATCCTCAAGGACTCCCTCTCGGCATTTCAGCGAGCTGCTAATGCTGCTAAGCGTAAATATTTCTCTGAGTTAATTTTATGTAACAGTACTAGGCCCAAAGCCTTATTTTCAATGATTGATTCTGTTCTTAATCCCACTATTAATCATTTTCCGGAGGTATCTGATTCGCTTTGTGAGGATTTTGCGAGATCTTTTAATGATAAGGTTGTACAAATTAAATCTCTACTGACTTTGTCAGCCTATACTTCACTTGATGTTCCTCTCTGCTCTTGTATTGTATTGTATAACCAGCTTCCCGGCAGCAACAGAGCTGAACTTGAGGAACAGCTGGGAAGCATTTTAAACAAGAAATAAAACCAATAATTAATAACTTCCTTTAAGTTCACTGTTGGTTGTTTTATTTGTTAAAATAAGTAAACCAACAAAAGGGTTAATCTTTTTTTATGTTGTCATTTATCCAGAATATTTTAATGTTAAGTGTGATAACATGCTCTTTTTCTTTTAAATATCATAAATTATTTAAAATATTTTATTTTTAGTTGTTAAAAATGTTTATTTTTCTTAATAAAAGCTGTGTATTTAATTTGTTTGGATGGATTGCCATTTTGTTGTCTATTAGATGTATATATGAAGGCATTCATTAGCTGTCTATTTGATGTCTAGTCTATTCTTGGGATATTATTAGACGTCTATTAAATGTTCACTGACAGCCCAAATTCAGTCTTGTTTTAGTCTAGACGTCAGGGCTGTCATTGAACGGCTATTAGACATCTTTTAAACGCAAAATAGCTTGCTGGTACCCCTCATATAACCGTCCGTCGCACACATCCGTCATGTTTGTAGTTTTTTAATACTTATTATCCGTGTTTGTAGTTCTGAACTAAATACTTTGTTAAAGCGCAATGGATTGTGGGCAATATTAGCCGTTAGAGGTGCACGGATCCACACTTCAGAAATCTGCCTGAAATAGTAGACCATCCGGGGATGCGATCGCTTGCTGGGTATTTTCAAAAAACGTGATCATGTGAATTATTATCTAGTTATCTAAACATCGCTATGAACAGTTTGCACAATACAGCTGTGTGTGACTGTAAATGTCTCTGAGTTTTGTTATCGTTCTGCGCTCATCCTCCTCTATTTCCAGCACTTAATCAAGCCACTCTTCTTTAATACATGAGGACGTGACGCTGGCTCTCGATTTGAGCTGTTTATTCAGCAAACATTGAAGTATTCGGTTTCTACAGCGACTCATTCTCTTTCTATGAAACCTGTAAACCGCATTCACCGCTTCTGACTCTACAGCGGCAGCAGCTCTATAGCGGTTTGACCGAGCATTGCAGCTCTTTCACTTTTTCTAGAATTCAATCAAATGACTTTCACAATTCATTTTTACTTGTGCGTGGCACATTATTTCTTCTGCGCGCCACACACACACACACACACACACACACACACACACACACACACGCACCTCAACTTTGCACAGTTTGGATGAATCTCTCTTATCAAACACACTTGATTCAACACTTCAGGTCATTAGTAGAGCGCTCTGTGATGTTAGCTGAGTGTCAAATAAAGACCTCAAAATATACAGAAACAGTGTAGAGAAACACAGGCCTGCTGTACACAATAAAGTCAATAAAACAAAGACACTGTAAAATACTCACTCAGCCTTTCTAGATGCTTTGATCACTGGCAGCAGCCTCAGGAGACACTCTTCTGATCGATCATATTTACTCAGATTAAACTCATCCAGCTCTTCTTCTGAGTTCAGCAGCACAAACACCAGAGCCGACCACTGAGCAGCAGACAGAGAGACTCCAGAGAGACGACGGTCATCTGTTCCTCTCAGGTATGTTTGTACCTGCTGCTCCAGTGAACGATCATTCAGTTCATTCAGACAGTGGAACAGATTGATGGATTTCTCTGGAGAGGGATTCTCTCTGATCTTCTGTTTGATGTATTCAGCTGTTTCCTGATTGATCTGAGAGCTGCTTACTGTCTTTCTCAGGAGGCCTTGTAAGAGAGTCTGATTAGACTCTAGTGAGAGACCTAGAAGGAACCGGAGGAAAAGGTCCCAGTGTCCGTTCTCACTCTGTAAGGCCTTGTCCACTTCTCTCTTCAGTAAACTGGTCATTGGTGACCTGAACTCATTCTTCAGTCCTGTGTTTTGTTCAGAAAAGGACAGCAGCTTGAATAAAGCAGCAAGAAACTCCTGAATACTCAGATGAACAAAGCTGTACACCTTCCCCAGCTGCAGTCCAGACTCCTCTCTGAAGATCTGGGTACAAACTCCTGAGTACACGGACACTTCTCTGACATCAATGCCGCTCTCTTTCAGGTCCTCCTCATAGAAGATCAGGTTCCCTTTTCCAGCTGTTCAAAAGCCAGTTTTCCTAGAGACAGAATAGTCTTTCTAGCCTGATCAGAGTCGATGTCATATTTCCCATCATACTTCTGTGTCTTCAGTTTGGTCTGAAAGATCAGGAAGCGTGTGAACATCTGTGTGAGAGTCTTGGGGATCTCTGCACGCTCTGCTTTACCCATCATCCTCTCCAGAACAGCGGCTGAAATCCAGCAGAAGACTGGGATGTGACACATGATGAACAGACTTCTTGATGATCGGATGTGTGTGACGATCCTATCAGCCAGACTCGGATCATTTATTCTCTTCCTGAAATATTCCTCCTTCTGAGGGTCGTTGAATCCTCGTACCTCTGTGAGCTGGTGGACACACTCAGGAGGGATCTGATTGGCTGCTGCTGGTCGAGAGGTGATCCAGAGGAGAGCAGAAGGAAGTAGGTTCCCTTGATGAGGTTGGTCAGCAGCACATCCACTGAGGCTGATTCTGTTACATCAGACAAGCTACGATTGTTTTGGAAATCTAGACGTAGTCGACACTCATCAGACCATCAAATATGAACATGACTTTGTACTCATCATAATCTGCTGATTTAAATTCTTTGGTTTCTGTGTGAAGGTGGTTCAGAAGATCCACAAGACTGAGATTTTTCTGTATCAGGTTCAGCTCCTGAAAGGAAGTGGAAATATGAAATGAACGTCCTGATTGGCTTTTCCTTCGCCCAGTCCAGAATGAACTTCTGCACAGAGACTGTTTTTCCAATTCCAGCGACTCCTTTAGTCAGCACAGTTCTGATGGGTTTGTCTCGTCCAGGTGAGGGTTTAAATATGTCACTGCAGTTGATTGGTGTCTCCTGTGTCTCTGGTCTCCTGGACACTGTCTCAATCTGTCTCACCTCATGTTCATTATTGACCTCTCCACTGCCTCCCTCTGTGATGTACAGCTCTGTGTAGATCTCATTCAGGTGTTGAGTCTCCATGATTGGACATTCCTTCACTGATTCTCTGATATTTATCCTGTAGTCTGGATCTGAGTTTTTGTTGATACACAGGCATCAGTTCTGAGCAAAGGAAATAATTGTTGTTATTGGCAGAGCAATATTTTAGAAATGTATTTTTAGGTTTGATATGTTAGATATTAGATTGTGTCGTGAGATTCAGGAACATTAGTGACTGAAGACAGAAGATTCATAATAAAAACACAGGCTATAATCTGCTGATCAGAGCTCTTACTGGTCTGTAGTGTGTTAGCGAGGTCTGTCTGGTTCATCTTCCTCAGGATCAACAGTGTGATCTTCAGAAGCCCCTCTCTGACTCTGTTATGACCCTCGTCATCATGATGGTCTCTTTCAGAGCATTCTGGGTAATCTGGACTCAGTAGTCTCTTAAAACTTTTCAACTCAGAGATGATTTTGTGCTCAAGCTCCTGAAATCATAGTGAATATTCAAACAATAAACCTCCATTCAGTCACAGAGAAAGTGAACCAAAGGATCAACACACAAGAGTCAAGCCTGAATTTATTTTTTGTAGATTTCCCCATTTATTAATACTTTTACCCAGAGAGTTATTGCGATGGACACACACACACACACACACACACACACGCACACACACACACACACACACACACACACACACACACACACACACACACACACACACACACACACACACACACACACACACACACTCACACACACACACACACACACACACGCACACACACACACACACACACACACACACACACACACACACACAAACAAACACAAAACCAACCTTGAAAATGGAGTCTAAGTTCTTCTTTGCTGAATGTGATTCTGGTCCTTCATGTTTTTGACTGTAGTTAAACAAATATTGAATATTTTTGTAAATATGTATTAATGTATTTAATACACATCAGTAAATGAATGAATATCTTATATATATTTCTTATACTGTAAACTAAACAACACCTCAGATCAGCAGATGAGTCTCCCGAGCTGAATTGCATTGGATGCTTCATTGACTGGTCACTCTTCATGGACACACAGCTGGGTTCAGGAGATTCATTCTCACACAGACTGAAACACAACAACAATAAAAACTGTTTCTGAAAATCTCACACTGCTCCGACAGAAACACCTTTACTGTCTCAACCTCCCTTTAATGTTCATCTTTCTCTTGAGTACTGAATAATGGCAATGGGGAGCTTGTTGAACTTTTAAATATGCATTTCATATTTATTTCCTACACGATTAATTTATGTTTCTCATCTAAAGATATTTGAATCATGTACCATGTATTTATTCTGTAAGTGTGTTCAATCGTATAGAATTAGTCGTGTTGAAGCTAAATAAAGTAGTTATGTGTTCTTCAGAAACACCGTCCCTTTGTGAAGGAAACAGATTCGCGCCATTTTGTCTTTTTTTTTTATATAGATTTTTAATTTTTTTACTTTAGTTATGCTGTCATTGTTCTTATTGTGTAACAATGTATTACATTAAGCAAGTTATTTTTTGGGGGGGGATTATTATATCATGTGTTTCTGTATATTTGTAATCAGTATGGATTGTTGTGTACTGTAGAAGAAAAAAAAATACTTTTTCCAAGAAATGTTTTTGCTTATTGCTTTTAATAATGTACAATATTAAGGTTGCTAAGATGCTTTTATTTATTTAAAAAAAAACAGCTTATAGTTGACCAAAGCTTTTTGATCTGTTATTAATTTTTATCTGGTTTTATCATAGATTTTATCATAGTTTTGTTTAATTAATTGAATCACCACTGCATATAGTGCATAAAGCTTTCATTTAAACAAACATCATGTTAAATCAACGTGAGGTACTCTGATATAAAAAGCAAAAAAAATCATGAAAAAAATCATGTTTATTTGACAAACATAAGTTAGGCAACATAAACGGAGATAAATTATGTTGAGAGAACATATAAATATGTGCAACCGATATATATATATATATATTTTTTTTTTTTTTTTTTTCAGTGAGGAGTCTGTTGTGACTCGAGAGTTAAAAGATTAAAGTATTCTCTTTCTACAAATAAAATGAATCTGCCCCATGTGCCCTTTTCATTCATGTATTACAGAATAAAATAGAGCGATACACACATATAGATACAGACAGACACAGAAACATCCAGCAGCAACAGAGACACTGCTGACAATAACACACCTCACCTACAGTATATATGACACTCATAATATCTCACCTGGACTCAACAGAAGAGTCTTCCTCTCTGCAGAGATCTGAAGGATGTTTCCTCACAGACACATCGATGTGTTCAGCTAAACCTGATTCATCCCCCTGAATCTGACTATAAATTAAAATACTATTGTAGTATGCATTTATTGTTTCTGAACATTAAAAATGAAATATTTCACGTTCTCTCACCTCTTGACTGTCTTTATCTGTGTGTGATGTTCTTCAGAGAGATTCATTCTGGAGGCCATGGTTTCATCTAAAAGCAGATACAGATGTTGATCCTCAGAGTGAGTTATGAATCATCTCAGTAATAATTTTCTCAAATCCAGCTCTGTCTCAACAGTCAGTCCTCAGTAATGACCTGCACACATGAAAAACAGTTTCATCCTGACATTATTTACACAGAATCAAATTATTCACAAACTGCATAATAAATTCAGACAAGCACTGTGTTAAACTGAAAGTAAAGCTGGAATCTGATGATGTACAGACTCTGTGTTTTATATCCTAATGTCTTTTAAACTACTTTCAAAATATCTGATACTGCTGTTGTACTTCACTTTAAACCAGTCAGGACTGATTTTAACTATCAAAGATGATTGAGAAATCGTGATACTCACCGTGTGTTTCTCTCTTAATGTAGTTTACTTCCTCGTCTGACAAAACAGATCCTGCTGTAATAGTTTCACTTTCTCTGTCGAGCTCCTCATCACTTGCTCCTCCTTCAGGATACGAGTGGAATATATCAGCAGTGTCCATGCAGTTATTTTCTTTAGTAATGTGAGAAGCAAAGAAAGCAATAATAATCTGGCTATAAGTTAAAAACATAACTATTTCAAAGAGTTATATAAATCAAAAAACAGGATGTAAATGTAGTAAAATCAGCAAATTAATATGTGAGCACATGTATCTATTAGTCGTACCTAGACCAGAAACCCCTTCTTTATTTTAAGGAGTTTAGGAGTAACTGATAAACTGAATTGAGGACTAAACTATATCATCTTATCTTCCTCTGTTGCTGTCAGATATTGTAAGAAAAATGACTTTCATGACTCGTAACTTTTGCAAAATTCACATTTTCCTGAGTCACGTTTCTCTATTCTGTGCAGTGTGAGAGATGCATGTCAGAATGTAAGTGTTGTTATTTTTATTTTTTTCCTGTTGCTCTACTAGTTTTGTAACCCAGCCAGCAGACTCATGAGGACACATGCTCAGCCCAGACGAAACAATGAAATGAACACCGCTCACAATACCACCTGCTGGCCAAAGAGTGTAACACAAGCAGATATATTACAGACAGAGGTGGAAAGTCCAGGGGTCAGAAAGTAAAAGTCCTGCCATGTGTTTATTCAGCAGCTGATTTCACCAGAGGACGAACCAAGTCATTCCTTTCAAGACACAAACGAGTCTCGAGTCAAATCCCAAGACCTCAAAGAGTTACAGTTAATGAGATAATTAAGAGACTAATTAAATGATGACTGTGCATTAGTGATGAACACCTGCTGTTATTGAGAATCACAGAGGATCAGAAACAATAAATGCATACTACAATAGTATTTTAATTTATAGTCAGATTCAGGGGGATGAATCAGGTTTAGCTGAACACATCGATGTGTCTGTGAGGAAACATCCTTCAGATCTCTGCAGAGAGGAAGACTCTTCTGTTGAGTCCAGGTGAGATATTATGAGTGTCATATATACTGTAGGTGAGGTGTGTTATTGTCAGCAGTGTCTCTGTTGCTGCTGGATGTTTCTGTGTCTGTCTGTATCTGTATGTGTGTATCGGTCTGTTTTATTCTATAATACATTTCTTATAATTTTATTACTACATTTTGGGTCTTAAATACACTTATCAACCAAAAAAAGTCAGCTCCCTTTTTACAATCACTTCACAGTGATTACAGTCAGTGACATACATGAATCATAACTTACATTATTAGACGCGCGCGAGTCCGTTATTATTAGTGTGCAAATAAACAAACCATGTATGCGCGCTCTCTGATAGCTTTATGAGCACATTTCAGTATGATCGCATGTCTGGCAGGTGTTTATAATGGACACTCGCTGAAGAAGGTGTTTTTATAGGAGTTTGTTATGTACAGTGCTGTAACATTCACTCTGACAGAGGAACTGTTCACTGCTCATGTTGAGCTGCCTTCAGATCACCACACTCAACACATTCATCATGTTTTTATTTACTTTTTTAATTTGTGTTTTGCTCTGTTTAATAATTCTGAATACAGATCCGTGTATATTTATATAACTTTAAGTGACTGGGATAGTGGTCTGTTGGCGTCTCCGTGTGGTCCTGCTTGTTACTGCAGCTTGTAGTTATTTATATATGTATAGAAAATAGTCTAAACAAGTGTAACATTTATTTTTCTCACAGATTTTGCTGTTGCACTGTATACATCAATTCTGAATTATTATTAAAATTAAAACAAAATGTTTTCGTTTTTCTTGAAAAAAGCTTGCAGAAAATATAGTTTTGTGAGAATCATCCTCAATCTTGAATTTGGTGAAATTTAAATTTTAAATTATTTAAAATGTTTCATGTCTTAATCCTTTTCTTTTTGTTATACTGGGTGAGCTTCTGCCACTACACTGTAAAAAAAAATAAGTTGATTCAACTTAAAATAATTTGTAACCTGGCTGCCTTAAAATCTTGCGTTCAATAAGCTAAAAAACATTTGTTGTTTACACATATATTGGAGTTCCTTAAACCTAGATTTAATAGTTGGGGTAACAAAGGTGAAGCTGAATCAACTTTATACTTTGTATAACCAACATGTTTTTAGTAAGCTCAACTAGACGAGAAAGTTGTACCAAACTAAATTCAAGTTGAAACAACACAAAATGAGTGAGACCAACAAATGTTGAGTTGTTTAAACTAAGCATTTTGTTGAATAAACTTGTAATTATGAGTTATGCAAACTAAATACAAATTGGCTAAACCCAGATTTAATAGTTGGGGTAACTAAGGTGAAGCGGAATTAACTTTACACTTTGTCTAACCAACCAGTTTTTAGTTAGCCCAACAAGACGAGAAAGTTATGCTAACCTAAATTCAAGTTGAAACAACATAAAATTAGTAAGACCAACAAACGTTGAGTTGTTTAAACTAAGCATTTTGTTGAATAAACTTGTAAGTATAAGTTCTGCAAACTTAATACAAATTGGCCAAACTAAGCTTCTTGTTGAATTAACTTATATTTTTAAGGCAGCCAGGTTACTTTTTCAAGAATAGTTCATCTTACTAGTAATGTTAAGTTCATTCAACTGGCTGAACTATGTAATTTGCCCACACAACTCAAGTTTCTATTTTCTACTCGCATAAAATAAAATACATTGCATGTTCTTAAATGTCCATGACATTTTTATTTCAAAATTGACAGCATATTTAGTATTAGTGCGTTTAGTATAAAAACACCTTTAAAAACAAACACTGACATTTCATATTAACATTTAATTTCTTTGGAACAATTGCAGTAAATATCTACATTCCTTTCACTAATGCACATTTAATCAAAAGAACAGATGAGTAATTCTGTAATTTTCCATTTCAATATAAGTCAGAAGTCAGAACATGCATCAAAGTGCATTCAAAATTTTAAAAAGAGATGCCATAACATGGCAAAAAATGTGAGTTGAAGAAAGTGCAAAAACCAACCAAAAAGCCTACTTTTTGCAGAGTAGCATGTTTCGTAGCCCGTAAACACGTGAAGAACAGTTACTCCCACCAATGTTCGTGCAAAGTTTTGAGAACATCAGAACTGTACTGTGTTTTGTTAATGATGTAAAGACGACCCATCAGGAGCACAAATGCTTTCGGGACATCACAGATATTGATGGTGACAAGACGCTCTTCCAAAATGATAGCAACGTCATTGGTATATTTTGGAAGCACCTCCCATTCCTCCTCCTCAGTCACAATCAAGATGCCCATGTCACCTCAATTCATGAGATGGCTGGAAAAAACAACACAAAAGAAGAAATTCTTTACATACAATTATAAAAATGTGATCAATATAGAATACTACTGTACATTACTTCAACTACAGTAATACATTCTGTTAAAAATATTCAATAACAACAAGCAGCAATAAAGAGGCTAAGTAAAAAAAATAAAATAAAAAAAAACTGCAAATTACATCAGACTAACTGCAACAAGTACTGCTATTTCAATAATATAAGGGTGCTTTAACACTAGCACTTTTGGTGTGCACCTATTTTAATGATATCTTTACTACCTTTAAGATCTTGAAGGTCTTATAGGTTTGGAACAACATGAGGACGAGTAATTAAAGATAATTTTTATTTTTGGGTGAACTATCCCTTTAACTGTGAAATAACCTTTAAACATGAATCCCCTATAAAATTACATTTCAGTTACTCTGGGTTTAAAAAGTTGCCTGCCACTGATGCATGGAAATGGTTAAAACATGCAGAAACAATTTTTACCTGCAAAATGCACAAATACCTAACAACTCTTAGTAGAAATACACAACACAATACTGAATGCTTGTAAATACTAATAGATAGATAGATAGATAGATATAGAAATTACAGAAAAAATTAAAATAAATAAAATAAAATGTAAAATGACATTAAAAATAAAATTTTATGAATCACCAAGTACCACAATTTCAGCCAAAAATGTTCTACTGAAGGAAAAAAAAAAAGAGAAGTCACCTACACCTTGCAAATTTTCATTTTAGGGTGAACTATCCCTTTAACACTATGTTGGCTATATTTTAGTCTTGTGACAATGTGTATCATGACATACAGTGAGTGCTATGTACTATATTGAAAACTTACGTGTTACAACTGCAGATAAACAAGATTTCTTCTTCTATTACCGGGACCACATCACTGCAGATTGATGGTGCTCATTTTGGTCACCCAACAACTATAATGCCAACAGACTTGTCCTTGATGAATTCCTCTTGAGAACCTGTGTGCTTTAATAAAAACAAAAGGGAAGCGTTAAAATATGCCTTACAATATTAACAGTCACAGACTCCAATAAACATGTGCACTTAAGTAAATAAATGCATTTACAATTTGTCCAAGCTCTACAATGTGACAGTCATTCCCATTGTGTCTGCATAGCACTTTGATGGATACAACTGCAGAAGGACTTGCTGAGGTCCATCCACAAGAATTCTGTGCTGATCTTTAGTCATTCCAGAATATCATGAACATGGAAAATACAGAAACATGTTAAAACAACACTATAAATACAAATAAATAATCTTGACAGCGAAAGTCAAATGTCATTGCTAGTTTACGTTTCAATTACCAAAACCATATTTTACAATCCAGAAAAGGCTTTTAAATTACATAACACAGGAAATTAGAACAAAACAACAGAAAAGCTAATTTTACACATTTGTGATTATCCTTATCACAGGGCTTTTTATACAAGATATATGCCATTATTACTTTTCATACCTACAATTTTTTAACCGACCGTATATTCAGGCAGCGTTGCCATGGGTTCCGGCGAGGCACTTCTGTACTTTAACTGAAAGAAGAGTTTGTACCGTTAGAACCTCATCTGAAAGATTATGTCAGACAAATACACGCTCTCCAAACCAACTCTGAGAGGTGCTCGTTCGTTTCACTTACAACGTGCAGAAAAATGACAGTTCGAGCAGTAATCTTGTTTATTTCCCCTAATTTTAATCGTTCATAAGGTCATTTTTTTTAATTCCCGCCGTTCTAAATCCACACAGTTGTTCGTCGCGCTCCGTCTCGTGCTCTGTTTGAACGGTCTCTAATGCAGCACTGGGCTCAAATAATACATACCAAACAGTATATTCTCCAGATAAGTTCAGCTCAGTACAGCATGGGAGAATATTAGTTTAATAATTATATGAAAAATACTGTGGAACCGCGTGTATTTTGAGGCTTAAGAGGAGTGTCGCGAAAGTAATGCTGGTATCCATTTAACTACAAAATGCGATGCTTTAAACCATACTCGTACTATTCTTAGACAACATACGTAATTGTACACATGTTAAACTAATAAATACAAATATTTACTTACCAAAAGTGCTGGTTTGAAAACATTTTCAAGCTCTGAGGAGAAGCTCATCAAGATGGCTGACCAACGTCTTCTTTCTGCAAGTCTTCACGTGATCTCGCGATAAGTGACGTGATATCGTTATTAAATTGATTCAACACATTTTTTTAAGTTGAGGGGGCAAATGGCTAGTTTTGTCAACTTAAGGAACTAGTTGAGACGGTGAAATTTAAAATTTTAAGTTGAATGAACAAACTAATGAACTGAAAGTTGAGTCAACTTAAAAACATTAATTGAAACAACTAAACTGCGAAATACTTTTTTACAGTGTATAACAAATTCCTCGTATGTGTAAACATACCTGGCCAGTAAAGCTCTTTCTGATTCTGATAAATCATAAAGATGTATGCTAACATTTTTGGATGTGCCGCCCCACCTAGAAAATTTGCCACCAGCCGCCACTGGTTCAGGACTTTCTGATAGCGCTGTATTAAAACCCATAAGAACCCGGACCAATTTCTACTTATAGGACAATTATGGGGCATATAAAACAAACCAAATGGACCACTTATAACATGTTTCTGCAGTTGTTTTTGTGAAAGATCTGTAATGTTGCATATATGACACATTGGGCATTTATTCCTCAATTTAAAAAAAAAATGTTATCATTTTTTTTTTTTATATAAATAACAGTTATTTTTTATGTTTATTTGCTTTTCCACAACATATATCAAAATGATTACTTTTCTGGGAAGATAAAACAAAAACAAAATGAGCAGCAGAAAATATATAACACTAAAATAATTGAATCAGTTAAATTTTCATTACCATTTTTACCATTTTTCTTAATGTGACAAATACGTCACATCACAATTCCTCCTACTTTTATAAGATTAAGAGACATATGTCACCACAATATCTTTGTAACTTGTTTTATATCAATTTGTTCAAGAAATGTATTAAAATCAGGTTAAGAGCAGTGTTAATTTCGTCGACGAAGACGAAAAATATTCGAGCTAAAATTAATATCTGATGATAAAAACTATGACGAAATTTATGCAGCGTCTTCATTAACAAGACGAGACGGGACTAAAA
>NC_081176.1:32652273-32660306 GCF_012432095.1 Onychostoma macrolepis | reverse complement strand
ATGTAAAACGTGCAGTAACCGTCAATAGTAATTTCGTTTTACTGTAACGTTAGTTGTAGCCAGTCTCCTTACGAACATTAACCATGGTTTTACAACCACAAAATAATAACGGTTGTGGTAAACTAGCCATAGATTAAACGTGTTATTTGTAGTAAAACTGGATAACCTATACAATGGTAATAAATCCGGTAAAAATTAAAACATGGTTACCACACTTTTACTATAATAAACCATGATTAATTTTAGTACTGACCCAATCTGAACGAATTAATTGGTGTTTATTATTATTATTTGGGTTTTTCTTTCCTCAACTGAGTAAATATATAGAATACAAATATTGTGTAGACGAAAGTATGAACCTCTTCAAATTAATATACTTTGTTTTTTTTTATCAGACTGGCTCCCATCAAATTTCAGAATATGTACATCATCAGAAGAATACATCAGGAATTGTTTCTTCAGAAGAAGAACTGAGACATCTTCTGGAAAGCCACAAGCGTGCATCTGGCACATCTTACACTGTTTGGTAATTTAACATTCATATAAATGTTGTAAGTAAGGTACATGGTGTGCCTTTAAAATTTAAGAAATCCATACATTTCCACAATTCATATTTGTCTACATAACTATTCTGTACCATTTGAACGTAAAATGTTTGATGATTTTATTTTTTTCTGCAGCCGGTTTCTGCAGTCATTCTGCAGAACGAGAAGCATGTTCACATTATAAATTGATATATGCCATATGAACATTGTTTGTTCACTCACAAATGAATGCTAGTGCCTGGTCCTGAAAATATGCCATTAAAGCTTTATTTTCTTTTGTTCTGCAGCATACTGAACACGAATACACAAGAAGAAAAAGCTTCCATATTCAAAACAGTGTCTTGTGAATGTAGTCCACAAATCTTGTCACATCTTCATCCTTAGCTATAAAGACGTCTTCAAAGATGGCCTGTTCTTCAGATCTAAAAAATAATAATAATAAAAATACAGAACAGTTACACAAAAGTTTATGATACCTTGTAATCTAATTTTACTTGGTGCACATTAAAGAGATATTTTTTCTTATAAATATTGTTATTGATTGTTATCATATTCTTATGAATGTTTATTTGTTTTTGTACATGTTGTGAGTTGTATATGCTTGTACAAACCTTTGTATAATTTTTGCATAATAATAAAAAATAAAAATACTGCCCACAAATCTGTTTTTAGAACAGTAAAAGCTTTTTTTTTTTACTGTATAGTAACAATGTTATAATGAGTCACATTTAATAATAAAAAGAAACACTGATAAAGGCTTGTTGGTATTTAAATAGTACGTTTATGTTTTAAGCAGTATATAAAAAGTGTTTCTGTTGCTCATGAAAACATTTCTGATACGTCTGTGCATTTGACAAATATTGCATGTTATTCACTTCATCTGTGATAAGAGTATGCAAACATCGCGAGAGCATGCAGCGCCGCTCAAAGTCGGACAAATGTTCAAACCAGAATGCACTGCTTTTGTCAGGCGGCAGCCGATCTTTCGGCGAACAAGCCTATAGAGCTCCGGCGGTTGAGTCACAATCTTTTATTTCTTCTTTTTATTAAACATAGAATACAAGAACTCATAGAGGTAACAGCATAGTATAAAAACAAATACAATAACAGTCAGCATCAAACCTTAAGGGATCCACAATACATGTAAGGCAAGGCCAAAAAATAAATAAATACAATTTAAAACACAAGAAACTTGGCCATGTCCGATGATATTTTTGGGGCACGATACTTTTTAATTACTCTCAGTGAGGAGTAGAATATTTTAAATTCGTTCATGAAATGTTCAAAGCAAGGGCGAGAGTCTCTCCACTTACAACAATGTATATGATATTTAGCAAGTAGGAAAACAATATTCACAATGTCTGATATTGATTTATCTAAACCATCAACATAAAACAGGATCTGATCGATGTTAAATACAGGGATGCTTGACATTTTTAAAGTCAGCCAGTCTCTAACATCACTCCAGAACCGGCATGAAATGGAGCAAGTAAAGAATAAGTGTTCTAGAGATTCATCAGTACAATCACAAAAAGCACAACCCGCCTTGTCAAATTTGAATCGCTTATGAAGAAAATTGGAAACTGGATAAATCTTATGACAAATTTTGAAATGTGTTTCTTTGACTTTAGGCGGAATTGGCCATTTAACATATTTAGAGAAGGCTTTTCCCAATATATCAGAATGATTTACAGGCACATTGTTTTTATTATAATCATGGAACAATAAAAGCATCCGTAACAACCCTATTATTGAAACTTTTATCTACTAATCTATGATGACCAATTGATAAATTTGGCAATACTGGAGTGACATCAGAGTAAGTCAAAGTATTCTGGATTAGGTGGATCAAGGCTACAGGAATAGCTTTACAAATGTTTTGATACTCTTTGTGAGTACATTTTATATTAGAGCGTTCAACAAAGCCGGCGTGATCCAGTAGAACACCTTTACAATCCATCAAGTCACAAAGAGAATTCAGTCACAAAGAGAATTCCCTTCTCAAACCATTCAGCTTTAAACACTGATTTTCTGTTTATAAGCATTGTTCTATTGTTCCACAGAATAAATTTTCTTTTTCGTTTGCCTTTGTTTCTCAAGATTAAAAAAGTAGGAAGAATTTTTCTCACCCTCCTCGATCCAACGAGCCCTGGAGCGAATTAAAGCACCCCGAGCTTTATCCAAGAATAAATTATCTAGTTGATTTTTGAGATTTTCTAATTAGACAACACAGCTTTCGAGCATAAATGTTAATATTAGTAACAATTTCCTTTTGTTTAGCCCGCATTTTCTTCGAAGAATATTTTCCCAATTTAATTGCTGCTTCTTTAACTTTGAATTTAAACCACTCCCATTTATTTAATGGTGAAGAATCTAAAGAGGTCACCTCAACAATGAGATTTTTAACTTCTTCACAGAAGTCGTTGTTGAGCAAAAGATTACTATTAAATTTCCAAATTATGTTTTGAGGTCGCTTATTATTATTTAAGGTAAGGATCAGAGTCACTGAACTGCAATAAAACTCACACTAAGTCATTCATTCATACCAAATCAAGCATTCTTTAGTTTATATTTTAGCATTATTTTGATCTTTCATTAGGCAGAAGACTCTGCCATTGCAGTCCCACATGACCAGGAAGGTACCTAACATCAGCGCACAGGTGGGGATGATCTTCCTCCTTCCTACAGTATTTAACCGTAGTGATTGCTCGCATGTGTCTTAGTGTGTTTTTGTCTCGAACAGCTACCCCTTCACTGCAGACAAGCTGAAGGATAAATCCTCAATTGGAGTCGTTCTCTCTATGGATCTCAGCATATAAGTAATACTATGTAAGTATTCAAATTAAATCTGACATAATTTAGTTTACAGTTCAGGTGAAATGTTTGTATATGTTATTGACAAGCTGTTACTTACAAATATATATATATATATATTCTTATGTTAGAGTAAAAAAGGTTTAAAAATGTAGGTTAAATATAAATTGACACTAATGTGGAATTGTCTCCTCTCTCTCTCTGTCGTAATATAGTGTTGGGTCCAGGATCTCCACTGAAGGACTGAGTACTTTTGTGTTTGTGGACGCAGACAGACCAGGGGACATTCTGGTGCTGTCAGTCAAGTTCTGAGCAGGATCCAGACTTCGGAGAAGTTCATTTATTCCCAAAGGTGGACAAAAACATTGTGTTGGCTTTTAAAAGGCTATTTTGATAATGACTTTTACTCCTGTGCTGTGGAAAAGATGGAGGAGTACAGACATTGCTAATAAGAAATATTTTTTGAGCATCTTTCAAAATACTTTTGGCCATCGGTGTACATCAATCCAGCAAAGTTTGGAAAAAAGTGAAATGACTATGAAGGTGGGGTTATGTGTCATGTTACCTAATGAGATGAAAATAAGGTTTTTTTTGTCCTGTGTCGGACATTTTCCTTTTTGACTGCTTAAAATTGTATGTGTATATATATATATTCTGCAGTTCTATGTAATTGTTGATATTTCATCATAATAAATATTTTGACAATAAGCTACACAACCAATGATTTTTCCATTCATTTTGTCAAATACGAACATTTTGTTTAGATTGTTTTTTTTAACATAATGTATGTAGTAAAGGACAGCACATAATGTGTTAAATTATAGACGTTTACACATCTTTGTGATAACCTTTCTGACACATTTACTGTGTTAAAACCATCAACACAATGAATGAGTAAAAATTAACACAAAAAAGTTGTCCCAGAACTCACCCATTAATGTGTTAAAATTTAACACAGTTGTGTCATTTTTAACACATCTTTTCTAAGAGTGTACACTTGTCATCAACCAAAAAGTCAGCTCCTTTCTACAATCACTTCAAGCGATGAGCGACATTTCATTAAGTGAACAAGACCATTAGTTATAGCTTTAACTATCGTAAGAAATTCCTTATAAACAACAAGAAAATTGTATTTAAACATGAAATCACAATAAGAATAAACATCCCCTGTGGATCTAGTATATCACAAAGATAAATAATCGCTGATCTCCATGATGGTGGCATCATTTTAACCAATAAAACATCAACATCTGATCCTCTGTGATTCTCAATAACAGCAGGTGTTCATCACTAATGCACAGTCATCATTTAATTAGTCTCTTAAGTATCTCATTAACTCTTTGAGGTCTTGGGATTTGACTCGAGACTCGTTTGTGTCTTGAAAGGAATGACTTGGTTCCTCCTCTGGTGAAATCAGCTGCTTTACACCTCTGTCGAGTAGCATCTGCCTGCAAAACCGGAGGCTGCATTTTCAGGACCGCATTTCTAGGACCCTAGGTTTTTAGTGACAGCGCCACCGACCGAATTAGAGGACCAGCGAAGATGGCTGACAGTCAGGGTGTGAGTATCAAATGTGAATACATTTTTATTTGTTTAACATTAAAAACAATTGTGATGCATTTCATTGGAAAGTTAACGTAGCCGAAGATATCGTGATTTGCTAAATAGTCTTGAATTCATAGCCATCATATATTAGCATCTAATGCTGTAAAATGAATTGTTAGCACATTAATTTAACGAAACTGTTGCATGATAAGCCTGTGTTGACTTATTGACAGCACAATAAACTGTAGCACGTTCGTTGTGAAAGCTTGTTAATTACTCATTGTTTTTCCATTTTAATTAAGTTAAAATAATCTTAATGTTTTAACTGTCACGTGCTCACAGTCAGCCTGTTTAACGTTACCCCACAATACATGTTATGAGTACGTCTCTTCATTTTGACATGGTTTTATAATGTTGGTTGAGAAATATGACATTTTAATAGTCAGACATAAGAGAGGCCATCATAATAATTGACTGTTAAAATACCACGTGTTAGATTGTGTCATTTACTGTGTACTGTACTCTATATGAAGTTTTCAAGGACACAGCTCAGGGCAGGCAATAGTATGACAAAAGATTAATAAATAAATTTGTTGTTTGTTCAAGAACACAAATAAAAGTCGGGACAATGGTGGGCAGTTCTTCTTTCTTTAATTCTATACTGTGCAATAACTGAATCACGAACTCCATTAACACAGGTGTCTCTCTTTCTTTCTTTGATAATTAACTGGACAACCAAAATCTAACCCAGAGTGGCCAACAAACCCAGAATGGCCAACAGTGCTTATTCCTGAGTTTAGTCTGGGTGTATTCAACACAATACACTACAAAATTGGTCAAGTATTGGAATTGTTTTTACACAATGTGTAAACCCTTTTTAAGCGTTAACAGTATTTCTGATTATGTTCTCCATTTACTGTTTCAGTGAAGTGGAAGAATTGAACAGGGTGCTAGAGAAACAACTGAGAAAAGAGGGGAGAGCATCCAGGTGGTGGTAGTGCTGCATCACAACGTGTGCTTTAAATATTTAAAGTCATGTCAATAATATGTTATTTCTATTCAGATTTCTTGCATCTCTCTCTATTATTTTTTTCTCAGTTCAGATGGGCTTTATTGACATGAATGTTTCAAGAACCTTTGTTCCCACAACATCAAAATAATTTTTTTTCCAAATCTTTGAACAGTATGCAGTAATACTTATGAACATTAATTAATTATTTTTGTATCGTATATGTGTGTGCGCTCTGTGGTAACTAAGATCTTTTAAATATGAAATTTAAAATTAGAGAGTAGAACATGTTCAACTAAATGTTCCTCATTTCATTCACTTCTCTCTCTTTCTCTCTCTTAGGAGTCCGTGAAGACGTCGTCCATGAAGTTCTTTCTATGTGGTTCACGTCATGAACAAATTTGTTTTTGTGTGTGTTCAAGTTCAACTGTTGTAATATATTATTTTATAAAATATACACAATCTTAAATCTACCCCCAGAGTCATCCTTGACTATACCATGATTCCTTGTTTATTTTATTTGAGTTATAATATTATGCTACTTAGACCCAATGATTACTCAACATTCCTAGGAACCAGGTTTAATTGCAATAAAGAAAGTAGTATTTGGGTGTAATAAAACTTTTAAAAAACTCTAAAATTCTAATGTAGTTAAAACTGGGTGGAAATACTGCCTTGGTTGCACTTTTTTCGGTCCTCCAAAACTAGGGTCATAGAAATGCGTTCCTGGGACGGCGGTTCTCCGGCTCGGTAGGTGGCGCTGTCACAAAAAACTAGGGTCCTAGAAGTGCGGTCCTACAACTGCGGTCCTGAAAGTGCAGCCTCCGGTATTGCAGACTGATAATATTGCCTCTGTCTGTAATATATCTGCTTGTGTTACACTCTTTGGCCAGCAGGTGGTATTGTGAGCAAATGAAGCCTCCAGAAATGAACCCTTTTGTGAAGCACTTGGCTGAAAAGCTTAAAGCTTCATGAAGCTTCATTTCACCATCACTACTCTGTAGTATGCATGCTGAGCGGTGTTCATTTCATTGTTTCGTCTGGGCTGAGCATGTGTCTTCATGAGTCTGCTGGCTGGGTTACAAAACTAGTAGAGCAACAGGAAAAAAATAAAAATAACAACACTTACATTCTGACATGCATCTCTCACACTGCACAGAATAGAGAAACATGACTCAGGAAAATGTGAATTTTACAAAATTTACGAGTCATGAAAGTCATTTTTCTTACAATATCTGACATCAACAGAGGAAGATAAGATGATATAGTTTAGTCCTCAATTCAGTTTATCAGTTACTCCTAAACTCCTTAAAATAAAGAAGGGGTTTCTGGTCTAGGTACGACTAATGGATACATGTGCTCACATATTAATTTGCTGATTTTACTACACTTACATCCTGTTTTTTGATTTATATAACTCTTTGAAATAGTTATGTTTTTAACTTATAGCCAGATTATTATTGCTTTCTTTGCTTCTCACATTACTAAAGAAAATAACTGCATGGACACTGCTGATATATTCCACTCGTATCCTGAAGGAGGAGCAAGTGATGAGGAGCTCGACAGAGAAAGTGAAACTATTACAGCAGGATCTGTTTCGTCAGACGAGGAAGTAAACTACATTAAGAGAGAAAAACACGGTGAGTATCACGATTTTACAATCATCTTTGATAGTCAAAATCAATCCTGACTGGTTTAAAGTGAAGTACAACAGCAGTATCAGATATTTTGAAAGTAGTTTAAAAGACATTAGGAGATAAAACACAGAGTCTGTAAATCATCAGATTCCAGCTTTACTTTCAGTTTAACACAGTGCTTGTCTGAGTTTATGCAGTTTGTGAATAATTTGATTCTGTGTAAATAATGTCAGGATGAAACTGTTTTTCATGTGTGCAGGTCATTACTGAGGACTGACTGTTGAGACAGAGCTGGATTTGAGAAAATTATTACTGAGATGATTAATATCTCACTCTGTGGATCAACATCTGTATCTGCTTTAGATGAAACCATGGCCTCCAGAATGAATCTCTCTGAAGAACATCACACACAGATAAAGACAGTCAAGAGGTGAGAGGACGTGAAATATTTCACATTTTTAATGTTCAAAAACAATAAATGCA
>NC_081176.1:32649184-32652173 GCF_012432095.1 Onychostoma macrolepis | reverse complement strand
CGGCTAACAGTTTGTTTCTTCTCCAGGTGATCAAACAGATGATGTGTCCGTGACGGAGGGAGATTCTGTCACTCTACACACTGGTTTTAAACATATCATACGAGAAGGCAGACATATTAGAACAGAATGGTATTTTAATGATATTCACATAGCACAACGCAATGGATCTGTGAGTAAGATCTGTACTGATTTAGAGCGATTCAGAGACAGATTGAAGCTGAACAGGCACACAGGTGATCTCACCATCAGACATATCAGGACCTCAGATTCAGGACTTTATAAACTACAGATTAACATCAGACAACACTGCATTCTGAAGATGTTCAATGTTGCAGTTGGTGAGTTTTGTTTTTTCTTTACAGTGACATTCTACAAGAAAAAATGAGATGGGAGGAAAAATTGTATCAGTGCTTTTGTGTTCCAACACAAAATAATGATGAACACAATACACTAACGCTTAATTAACACACAAAAAAGATTCCAGCAGCTGTTGGTTTGTGTTTCAGATGTTCCTGTTGTTCAATTTTGTCCCCATAAACCACAAAAACCAGTACACACACACACACACACACACACACCATTTAGTATGTTTTTTAAGCCTTTTGAATAACGGGGACATAGGCAGTGTCCTCATAAACCACCTTCAATTTGTAATACCTCTGTCATACCCATGTCATTATACAAATTTATGTCCTCATTTGTCACAAAAACGCGCCCACACACACACACTCCCTCCCTCTCTCTCTCTCTGAGGATTGTGGGTAGTAGTAGCGGGAGTGTTTGGTTTGGAGCACACTTTGGAGTTTCTTTTTTAAAGTTTTCCCCTTTCTCTTTAATAATAGAAATATAAATAAGTTCAACTTTTTTTCAAAATTTGCGCGCTAGTATGGAGTCAGGCGGTGATTTTCCTCGTTTGACTCTTGGACATGGTTGTAAGTGTATGCCGGAGGATTCCGTGTCAATTGAGGATGTATTGATTGGTTTAAATATTAAATCAGCCTCAAGAATGAACAAAGCGCTGGTTATATTTCTCAAAGAGGTTTCAATGGTTGATGAACTGCTAGAGAAAGGTCTAGTTGTAAAGAACATGTTTTTACCGGTATTGCCTTTGTCGAATCCTTCAAAAAAAAGTTGTACTTTCAAATGTACCCCCGTTTATAAAAGAAGAAACCCTGAAGGAAATTCTTGAACGATATGGAAAATTGACTGCTCCGATTAAGGTGATTCCACTAGGATTTAAAAACCCGAACATCAAACACGTCATGTCTTTTCAACGTTTTACCTACATGATACCGAATCAACAGCACGACCCGCTTAATCTGGTACTGAAAGTAGTAGTGGAGGTAAAGATTATCGATTTTCGTCAGTTCAGGTCAAATGCGGTGCTTTTGTGCGGTGAACATGGACACGTTAGACAGACATGTCCTAGTAAACAAAATGATATTATGGATATGACGGGCTTCATCCAGGCATTTTGAATTTATCTGTGTTTGAAGGTGGTCAAGGTCTCATTGATTTAGTGTCAAAATGGAAAGCTATGAGGTTACATTCAGCCCAAAAATGCTTTATAATACAGATTTGAAGCCTTGGATAATGTGTGGTTTGGCAGTATTACGAGCCCCTAGTAAAATGGGACTTGACAGGCAATTATTTCTAATGTCTAAAAAAGCAGTTGAGAGTTTGGGCATTAGGGGGTTTTATCAGTCTGTATTAAGTGCATGGAGCATATTTAAAGTTGAAAGAGAGAATCATTTTGGTCTTGAAGAACACTTTTTTTACAATTCATGGTTGTGTCATCAATATAGTTTAAGCATTGAAATCAACACCTTTATTTCATCTGGTGTTTTAAAAGTTGGAGATTTGATTGATACAGAACAAAATAAGTGGTTTTCTGTACAAGAGATCATTAAACAAATGGGGAAAAGGTCAGAAAGGATTGTGAAAAATGTTTTAAGTAAGCTAAAAACATCATTTCCTATATTGTTAAATAAGTTCCTTGAAGATTTTTTTGCTAATGGTTTAAATCAGGTTTCTTTTCCTGAATTATTTGTTACACCTTATAATTGGCAGGATACTGAAGGTACAAGGCAATTTTTTTCTTTACAAGAAATTCAACATATGTCTTTTTCTGAAAGTAGCAAGCGCCATTTGTATATAGCTTGTGTGAAGTCAAGATTTTGTGAATATTTTAAAAACAAGATAGACACAAAATGTAGGAGTTATCTTTTGGTTCCTGATGTACATTTGCCGTCATGGCATTTGTTTTATAAAAGCCCATTACCAAAAAGATCAGGAGATATACAATGGCGCATTCTACATTGTGCATTAGCAACAAAGACCTTTTTGTATAAGTGTAATCTTAATACATCTTTAGATTGTAAATTTTGCAATGTACCAGACACTGTGTTTCATATTTTTTCTAATTGTTATAGAATTATACCTCTTTTGGACCTTTTGGAGAATATTTTTAAGGGGTTTGGTTGGAATTTTTCAAAAACAATGTTCATTTTTGGGTGTAAATATTATAAGTCTCAAAGTGAGCGTTGCAATTTTTCCAATTTTTTAATTGGTCAAGCAAAGATAACGATTTGGAAAGCATATAAAACTGAAACTGAAGGGAAAATAATTAATATAGTAGAATTGTTTAAAGCCTTAGTGGAATCTAGAGTTAAAATAGAGTATGAATTTTATAAAATGAATAAGGATATATCAATGTTTAAAAGAAAGTGGTAATACAGATTTATACAGATTTTTGTTTTGAATGATAGTGATTTTGGTTTATTTTTTCTGATAATCAAATGAAGGCATGAAACATTTATTTAACAAATTGAGGTTTACTGTTAATACATGAAAAATTGTGAATATTCCTTTAAAATGTTTTAATAATAATTGTATTTTTTCTACAATTCTTGATATGATTGTAATAATTCCTTTTATCATTTAATTGTTTCTATTTAAATTTGTCAGTGGAATATATAAAGATCTCTAC
>NC_081176.1:32614184-32634184 GCF_012432095.1 Onychostoma macrolepis | reverse complement strand
CTAACAACACATTAGTGTGATACCCAGACTGAAGACTGTTCAATGTTTTTAAATGTGTCAGATGGTATATTTTTCTTTTGGTAGTATATGTTTGGTACATCTACATACAGTATATATATTAAATGTTGAAATGTTGTGTTTTGAGTTAGGTATTAACAGTGCTATGACATAATATTTATGATTTAGTGCTGTATAAATAAAACTGAATTGAATTAACCATAAATGCAGATGATGCACCTGCACAGAACACCACAGACCCAGCGGACAACTTGTCTGTATGCCGTCAATATTGATTATTATACCAACGGCATCAAAAAGTGTTACTTACTGGTAGTCGTGACCTAAATATAGGCAACTTGTAATTGAGAAACAAAATTATTCCGATTGTTTAAATATTCAAATCTTTAATTTACTATGTATTTATACATACAAATATGTAGCTGAGATTAATAATTGATCTCTAAACACACATGTGTCTTCTGGCCTGAGAGGTCTGTGCTGCTGTCTGAAGTGCATACAGGCATCTGTAGCTCATGGGTTCAGACAGCGAGCCTCAAAGCCTGGGAGCAGAGTCAGACACTGCACATCAAGTGTGGGGGTCACATTCTCCTCTGAGACCCGGTTTTGGCAGTTTTCAGATGCGGAAGTTAAATTCTCTCTCAAAACAACTCCAGAAGCCTTAATAGCGTATTTTAAAGAAAATCTAGTTCCTACATTATTTTTCTATACATCGACTCACTGGGGTCTCTAACCTGCAACATGCCCTTTAACCCCCTCAATCTGTATTATATTTTAGGGTTTCAAAAAATTCCCTCATGTCCAAATTCAACATGAAGGAGGTGGTCTGCTGCAGAAAGAGGCTTTTGAAAAGACTGCACTGTTCTCGATCATTAGAGGTATGTTTATAAAACACAACATTCACCAGAGAGCTTCTCTTTTTAATACACTGAATGGTGATACACAATATATATCTCCTTTTGTTTTTAGTAGACATCCAAGCAAAGGAGAATGACTCCGTGTCACAATTAGAGTAATTAAAGTAAAACATGGTCAAAAAAGCTTTTCTTATGCTAATGTTTTCTCTTATTTGGCAGATGCTGTGATAACAGTGTTTAAAAACTCTCTCTGCCGCTGTTTAAAAACTAGCCCTCGTTGCACTTTTGAAGTGCTGTTGTTTCAGCCGAACTACTCAGTGGTGTTTGCCTTGATCTATCGCCCGCCAAACAAAGATGTTCTCAATGAGTTTGCTGAGTTTCTGGGGGATATTGTTACTAGCCATGACAAAATCATAATCCTGGGAGATGTTAATATCCATGTATGCTGTGACTCTAAACCACTCTCAAAAGAGTTTCGAAGTCTCATTGACTCATTTGATTTTGATCAGTGGGTGTCTGGCCCCACTCATATTCAGGGTCATACTCTGGATTTAATTTTATCACGTGGTTTGCCTGTATTGGACATTAACATCTTAGACTCAGGCATGTCAGATCATTTGCCAATCTTACTTTCTGTACCTTCTACTGGAACTACACATAAGCATCAACCTCGTGCACGGCTGACTCGTGTCTTTTCCGGTTGCTCTAGCAAGGATTTTACAGTTTTATATTCTGAATTACGTGCTAACCAGGACATGGACTCATGTTTAAGCAATCTAGATGCTGTTGAACATTTAAACTGTTTTAATTCTACCTGTTCTAATATTTTAGATGTTGTTGCTCCCTTAAGAAGAAAAAGCATAAGCACGCCTCTAAGCCCTGGTTAGATGACACACTCGTTCACTCAGACAGACCTGTAGAAGGCTGAACGTAAGTGGAACAAAGATAGATTACAAGTTTCTTATGAAATCCTCAAGGACTCCTCTCGGCATTTCAGCGAGCTGCTAATGCTGCTAAGCGTAAATATTTCTCTGAGTTAATTTTATGTAACAGTACTAGGCCCAAAGCCTTATTTTCAATGATTGATTCTGTTCTTAATCCCACTATTAATCATTTTCCGGAGGTATCTGATTCGCTTTGTGAGGATTTTGCGAGATCTTTTAATGATAAGGTTGTACAAATTAAATCTCTACTGACTTTGTCAGCCTATACTTCACTTGATGTTCCTCTCTGCTCTTGTATTGTATTGTATAACCAGCTTCCCGGCAGCAACAGAGCTGAACTTGAGGAACGCAGCTGGGAAGCATTTTAAACAAGAAATAAAACCAATAATTAATAACTTCCTTTAAGTTCACTGTTGGTTGTTTTATTTGTTAAAATAAGTAAACCAACAAAAGGGTTAATCTTTTTTTATGTTGTCATTTATCCAGAATATTTTAATGTTAAGTGTGATAACATGCTCTTTTTCTTTTAAATATCATAAATTATTTAAAATATTTTATTTTTAGTTGTTAAAAATGTTTATTTTTCTTAATAAAAGCTGTGTATTTAATTTGTTTGGATGGATTGCCATTTTGTTGTCTATTAGATGTATATCTGAAGGCATTCATTAGCTGTCTATTTGATGTCTAGTCTATTCTTGGGATATTATTAGACGTCTATTAAATGTTCACTGACAGCCCAAATTCAGTCTTGTTTTAGTCTAGACGTCAGGGCTGTGATTGAACGGCTATTAGACATCTTTTAAACGCAAAATAGCTTGCTGGTACCCCTCATATAACCGTCCGTCGCACACATCCGTCATGTTTGTAGTTTTTTAATACTTATTATCCGTGTTTGTAGTTCTGAACTAAATACTTTGTTAAAGCGCAATGGATTGTGGGCAATATTAGCCGTTAGAGGTGCACGGATCCACACTTCAGAAATCTGCCTGAAATAGTAGACCATCCGGGGATGCGATCGCTTGCTGGGTATTTTCAGAAAACGTGAACATGTGAATTATTATCTAGTTATCTAAACATCGCTATGAACAGTTTGCACAATACAGCTGTGTGTGACTGTAAATGTCTCTGAGTTTTGTTATCGTTCTGTGTCCATCCTCCTCTATTTCCAGCACTTAATCAAGCCACTCTTCTTTAATACATGAGGACGTGGCGCTGGCTCTCGATTTGAGCTGTTTATTCAGCAAACATTGAAGTATTCGGTTTCTACAGCGACTCATTCTCTTTCTATGAAACCTGTAAACCGCATTCACCGCTTCTGACTCTACAGCGGCAGCAGCTCTATAGCGGTTTGACCGAGCATTGCAGCTCTTTCACTTTTTCTAGAATTCAATCAAATGACTTTCACAATTCATTTTTACTTGTGCGTGGCACATTATTTCTTCTGCGCGGCCACACACACACACACACACACACACACACACACACACACACACTCAAAGAAACATTTGTTTTATTCTAATCCAGTATTTGTATTTATATCAGAGAGTCACAGCCCTGTTCCTGGAGACACCTCATCTTTGCACAGTTTGGATGAATCTCTCTTATCAAACACACTTGATTCAACACTTCAGGTCATTAGTAGAGCGCTCTGTGATGTTAGCTGAGTGTCAAATAAAGACCTCAAAATATACAGAAACAGTGTAGAGAAACACAGGCCTACTGTACACAATAAAGTCAATAAAACAAAGACAGTGTAAAATACTCACTCAGCCTTTCTAGATGCTTTGATCACTGGCAGCAGCCTCAGGAGACACTCTTCTGATGAATCATATTTACTCAGATTAAACTCATCCAGCTCTTCTTCTGAGTTCAGCAGCACAAACACCAGAGCCGACCACTGAGCAGCAGACAGAGAGACTCCAGAGAGACGATAGTCATCTGTTCTGCTCAGGTATGTTTGTACCTGCTGCTCCAGTGAACGATCATTCAGTTCATTCAGACAGTGGAACAGATTGATGGATTTCTCTGGAGAGGGATTCTCTCTGATCTTCTGTTTGATGTATTCAGCTGTTTCCTGATTGATCTGAGAGCTGCTTACTGTCTTTCTCAGGAGGCCTTGTAAGAGAGTCTGATTAGACTCTAGTGAGAGACCTAGAAGGAACCGGAGGAAAAGGTCCCAGTGTCCGTTCTCACTCTGTAAGGCCTTGTCCACTTCTCTCTTCAGTAAACTGGTCATTGGTGACCTGAACTCATTCTTCAGTCCTGTGTTTTGTTCAGAAAAGGACAGCAGCTTGAATAAAGCAGCAAGAAACTCCTGAATACTCAGATGAACAAAGCTGTACACCTTCCCCAGCTGCAGTCCAGACTCCTCTCTGAAGATCTGGGTACAAACTCCTGAGTACACGGACACTTCTCTGACATCAATGCCGCTCTCTTTCAGGTCCTCCTCATAGAAGATCAGGTTCCCTTTTTCCAGCTGTTCAAAAGCCAGTTTTCCTAGAGACAGAATAGTCTTTCTAGCCTGATCAGAGTCGATGTCATATTTCCCATCATACTTCTGTGTCTTCAGTTTGGTCTGAAAGATCAGGAAGTGTGTGAACATCTGTGTGAGAGTCTTGGGGATCTCTGCACGCTCTGCTTTACCCATCATCCTCTCCAGAACAGCGGCTGAAATCCAGCAGAAGACTGGGATGTGACACATGATGAACAGACTTCTTGATGATCGGATGTGTGTGACGATCCTATCAGCCAGACTCGGATCATTTATTCTCTTCCTGAAATATTCCTCCTTCTGAGGGTCGTTGAATCCTCGTACCTCTGTGAGCTGGTGGACACACTCAGGAGGGATCTGATTGGCTGCTGCTGGTCGAGAGGTGATCCAGAGGAGAGCAGAAGGAAGTAGGTTCCCTTGATGAGGTTGGTCAGCAGCACATCCACTGAGGCTGATTCTGTTACATCAGACAAGCTACGATTGTTTTGGAAATCTAGACGTAGTCGACACTCATCCAGACCATCAAATATGAACATGACTTTGTACTCATCATAATCTGCTGATTTAAATTCTTTGGTTTCTGTGTGAAGGTGGTTCAGAAGATCCACAAGACTGAGATTTTTCTGTATCAGGTTCAGCTCCCTGAAAGGAAGTGGAAATATGAAATGAACGTCCTGATTGGCTTTTCCTTCGGCCCAGTCCAGAATGAACTTCTGCACAGAGACTGTTTTTCCAATTCCAGCGACTCCTTTAGTCAGCACAGTTCTGATGGGTTTGTCTCGTCCAGGTGAGGGTTTAAATATGTCGTTGCAGCTGATTGGTGTCTCCTGTGTCTCTGGTCTCCTGGACACTGTCTCAATCTGTCTCACCTCATGTTCATTATTGACCTCTCCACTGCCTCCCTCTGTGATGTACAGCTCTGTGTAGATCTCATTCAGACGTGTTGAGTCTCCATGATTGGACATTCCTTCACTGATTCTCTGATATTTATCCTGTAGTCTGGATTTGAGTTTTTGTTGATACACAGGCATCAGTTCTGAGCAAAGGAAATAATTGTTGTTATTGGCAGAGCAATATTTTAGAAATGTATTTTTAGGTTTGATATGTTAGATATTAGATTGTGTCGTGAGATTCAGGAACATTAGTGACTGAAGACAGAAGATTCATAATAAAAACACAGGCTATAATCTGCTGATCAGAGCTCTTACTGGTCTGTAGTGTGTTAGCGAGGTCTGTCTGGTTCATCTTCCTCAGGATCAACAGTATGATCTTCAGAAGCCCCTCTCTGACTCTGTTATGACCCTCGTCATCATGATGGTCTCTTTCAGAGCATTCTGGGTAATCTGGACTCAGTAGTCTCTTAAAACTTTTCAACTCAGAGATGATTTTGTGCTCAAGCTCCTGAAATCATAGTGAATATTAAAACAATAAACCTCCATTCAGTCACAGAGAAAGTGAAACACACAAGAGTCAAGCCTGAATTTATTTTTTGTAGATTTCCCCATTTATTAATACTTTTACCCAGAGGGTTATTGCGATGGACACACACACACACGCATGCACGCGCACACACTCACACACACACACACACACACACACACACACACACACACACACACACACACACACACACGCATGCACGCACACACACACACACACACACACACACACACACACACACACACACACACACACACACACACACACACGCACACACACACACACAGACACACACACACACGCACACACACACAAACACAAACACAAAACCAACCTTGAAAATGGAGTCTAAGTTCTTCTTTGCTGAATGTGATTCTGGTCCTTCATGTTTTTGACTGTAGTCAAACAAATATTGAATATTTTTGTAAATATGTATTAATGTATTTAATACACATCAGTAAATGAATGAATATCTTATATATATTTCTTATACTGTAAACTAAACAACACCTCAGATCAGCAGATGAGTCTCCCGAGCTGAATTTAATTGGAGGATTCATTGATCGGTCACTCTTCATGGACACACAGCTGGGTTCAGGAGATTCATTCTCACACAGACTGAAACACAACCGCAATAAAAACTGTTTCTGAAAATCTCACACTGCTCCGACAGAAACACATTTACTGTCTCAACCTCCCTTTAATGTTCATCTTTCACTTGAGTACTGAATAATGGCAATGGGGAGCTTGTTGAACTTTTAAATATGCATTTCATATTTATTTCCTACACGATTAATTTATGTTTCTCATCTAAAGATATTTGAATCATGTACCATGTATTTATTCTGTAAGTGTGTTCAATCGTATAGAATTAGTCGTGTTGAAGCTAAATAAAGTAGTTATGTGTTCTTCAGAAACACCGCCCCTTTGTGAAGGAAACAGATTCGCGCCATTTTGTCTTTTTTTTTTTTATATAGATTTTTTATTTTTTTACTTTAGTTATGCTGTCATTGTTCTTATTGTGTAACAATGTATTACATTAAGCAAGTTATTTTTTTTGGGGGGGGGGGGTATTATTATATCATGTGTTTCTGTATATTTGTAATCAGTATGGATTGTTGTGTACTGTAGAAGAAAAAAAAATACTTTTTTCCAAGAAATGTTTTTGCTTATTGCTTTTAATAATGTACAATATTAAGGTTGCTAAGATGCTTTTATTTATTTAAAAAAAAAAAACAGCTTATAGTTGACCAAAGCTTTTTTGATCTGTTATTAATTTTTATCTGGTTTTATCATAGATTTTATCATAGTTTTGTTTAATTAGTTGAATCACCACTGCATATAGTGCATAAAGCTTTCATTTAAACAAACATCATGTTAAATCAACGTGAGGTACTCTGATATAAAAAGCAAAAAAAATCATGAAAAAAATCATGTTTATTTGACAAACATAAGTTAGGCAACATAAACGGAGATAAATTATGTTGAGAGAACATATAAATATGTGCAACCGATATATATATATATATATATATATATTTTTTTTTTTTTTTCAGTGAGGAGTCTGTTGTGACTCGAGAGTTAAAAGATTAAAGTATTATTTGTCTGTATATAAAATGAATCTGCCCCATGTGCCCTTTTCATTCATGCATTACAGAATAAAATAGAGCGATGCACACATATAGATACAGACAGACACAGAAACATCCAGCAGCAACAGAGACACTGCTGACAATAACACACCTCACCTACAGTATATATGACACTCATAATATCTCACCTGGACTCAACAGAAGAGTCTTCCTCTCTGCAGAGATCTGAAGGATGTTTCCTCACAGACACATCGATGTGTTCAGCTAAACCTGATTCATCCCCCTGAATCTGACTATAAATTAAAATACTATTGTAGTATGCATTTATTGTTTCTGAACATTAAAAATGAAATATTTCACGTTCTCTCACCTCTTGACTGTCTTTATCTGTGTGTGATGTTCTTCAGAGAGATTCATTCTGGAGGCCATGGTTTCATCTAAAAGCAGATACAGATGTTGATCCTCAGAGTGAGTTATTAATCATCTCAGTAATAATTTTCAACTAGGGATGTGCCCGAAGCCGAATACCTTATTCGGAAAGGCACAGATAATGGCTTCAAAACGAATAACGGATTTATCTGAATAACAGAAAAAAATATTCGGCACACAATCACATGTTTGTTTGCTGGAACAGCACTGCATTAGTGAGGTCTGCGGTTGTTAAGATTTGTGCAATAATAATTGCTTTGATAGCGTTTGACACAGTTTCGTACAGAAACAGTTTAAATTATTATGGTGATCATTGTGTTTGTCTAATGAATGTGGTCTCCTCAGCAATAAACTATCCGCGCGCTCTTTTTCTGATTGCTGCTGTCAGCGCCGGAGAAGCAGTGTTGCCAGATATTGCTACAAAAACAAACACAACCAATCTCCTGAAACATGCAGCAAAATAAGTTTAAATCTTGTATTTTGCAAATAGAAAACAGAATCTTCCCACTTTATTAATGCCCTAATTACTTTATTAACGCTGTTACATTAAGTATTAAAACAAGTCCAGCGACGCTTATAATAACTAGATCTGGCAACATGGCGGAGCGGAGGCTGCACTTCACTCCTGCGTTTCGCAGTTTCAAGTGAATGAGTGTAAAAACGCATTACATTTGCCCTTTTCGTGAATTGCATTACATTTAATTATACAAGACGAAGAAAAGCGATGTTTGATCAAGGCTTTTGGAGGGTCCAAATGATTTGTTGCGCCCTGTTGATAAAAAAAAAAAAACTCGTAAATGATCACAGACTCCGGCAACACATGATCTAAGTTACTTAAAGTTCAAGCAGCTTTATTGTCATCTGCTATGATAGGCTACTGAACACTTTCTTTACATTTCTATTTCTTTTTTTTTTTCTACTAGTGCTCTTATTTAAGATTATGGATGCTTGTCTCTTGTCAAATTTGTACACAAAGTTTCACTGGAAAATAAGAAGAATAAAGTTATTTTTCTTTTTTGATAAAGTTTTAAATAGAAGATATTTACAGTTATAATTTTAATTAAAAAAAATAACACTTTCTTTAGTTATACAAGGCATATTTGTTAAATGAAAACTACGAATCGAACAGATTTGCATTTAAAATGGTATTTTTATGTAATTTGACAAACTTCCGGTTTAAGCCACGCCCACTGCCGGATCTATCCGAATACAGATACAGATATAAATAATGGCTCCGCTGCACACCCCTAGTATCAACAGTCAGTCCTCAGTAATGACCTGCACACATGAAAAACTATTTCATCCTGACATTATTTACACAGAATCAAATTATTCACAAACTGCATAAATTCAGACAAGCACTGTGTTAAACTGAAAGTAAAGCTGGAATCTGATGATTTACAGACTCTGTGTTTTATCTCCTAATATCAGGGCCGGAGTGGGATCAATTTTCAGCCCGGGAGTGTAATGCTCAAGGCCAGCCCACCACCTATCCCCATTCCCTCCTCATGGAATCTGGATAAATGAAGTGACAGATCTGTTCTTACTATGTTTCAATAAAAAATATGAATAATGTAAATATGGCCATAAATATCAATAACAAATCACATACTGAGTTTTCTGCAACAAGTAGTCCAACTGTTATATTAAAATGGTTTGCATTCAAACGAAAATAAAGTAGTGCAGTAAGAAATATACTTTTTGCACTATTGTTTTTTTTTTTTATATCCACGTCAATGTAATAAATAAAATAATGAAATAAATGATATGAAACATTTCTGCAACAAAACATACAACTGTAACATTATTAAAAAAAAAAAAGTTCAATTCAAAATCGAAAGCTGCCAAGCAGTCATCAATAACTAAATGGAAAATCAATACGTTAAGCATCTCGAAAGAAAGAAAGAACAGGCTAAAATCACTTATATTTAATTGAAACAGACAATCAATAGAAAAAACTGAATAAAACTGAATACTAAACCGAATAAAAAATTCCTTCAATGTAAGTCAGTTTGAATAAAAGCGTTTGCCAAATGCATAACTGTAAATGTTGCTAGTGTACCTTGAGTCGCCAGGTCACGTGTGCTCGTTTGTCTTCTTGAAAAAATATTTGTCAGTTTGGCACATTTGGCCGCGTCATCCTCCAATGCCTTTCTTTTTTTTTAAACCGGCTCTTTTTTTACTATCCATTTTATTCTTCCCGCGATTAGCGCACTCTTGCTAACTCACACCACAGCATTAATGGTTTCGGTTTGTCTCCATGGCAACGACCTGGGACACGCGCTTGTGTAGAGGGAGAGAGAGAGAGAGAGCGAGAGCGCGCGCGCGCTCTGACAACAGAAAACGTCACATTTTAATGTTAAATTCAAATATAGTGATATTAGCTTAGTTATCAGCCACGCAGTAACTTAAACACATAGACGTTATTCTGTGTATGTAAAAAAATTAAAATTAAAATAAAATAAAAAGCTCGGCCCAATTTATGAGCGGGGCAGAGCGGCCCACCGGGAATTCTCCCGGTTCTCCCGATGGCCACTCCGGGCCTGCCTAATATCATTTAAACTACTTTCAAAATATCTGATACTGCTGTTGTACTTCACTTTAAACCAGTCAGGACTGATTTTAACTATCAAAGATGATTGAGAAATCGTGATACTCACCGTGTGTTTCTCTCTTAATGTAGTTTACTTCCTCGTCTGACGAAACAGATCCTGCTGTAATAGTTTCACTTTCTCTGTCGAGCTCCTCATCACTTGCTCCTCCTTCAGGATACGAGTGGAATATATCAGCAGTGTCCATGCAGTTATTTTCTTTAGTAATGTGAGAAGCAAAGAAAGCAATAATAATCTGGCTATAAGTTAAAAACATAACTATTTCAAATTAATATGTGAGCACATGTATCCATTAGTCGTACCTAGACCAGAAACCCCTTCTTTATTTTAAGGAGTTTAGGAGTAACTGATAAACTGAATTGAGGACTAAACTATATCATCTTATCTTCCTCTGTTGCTGTCAGATATTGTAAGAAAAATGACTTTCATGACTCGTAACTTTTGCAAAAGTCATGTTTCTCTATTCTGTGCAGTGTGAGAGATGTATGTCAGAATGTAAGTGTTTTTATTTTTATTTTTTTCCTGTTGCTCTACTAGTTTTGTAACCCAGCCAGCAGACTCATGAGGACACATGCTCAGCCCAGACGAAACAATGAAATGAACACTCCTCACAATACCACCTGCTGGCCAAAGAGTGTAACACAAGCAGATATATTACAGACAGAGGTGTAAAGTCCAGGGGTCAGAAAGTAAAAGTCCTGCCATGTGTTTATTCAGCAGCTGATTTCACCAGAGGACGAACCAACTCATTCCTTTCAAGACACAAACGAGTCTCGAGTCAAATCCCAAGACCTCAAAGAGTTAAAATTAATGAGATAATTAAGAGACTAATTAAATGATGACTGTGCATTAGTGATGAACACCTGCTGTTATTGAGAATCACAGAGGATCAGATGTTGATGTTTTATTGGTTAAAATGATGCCACCATCATGGAGATCAGCGTATTATTTATCTTAGCGATATACTAGATCCACAGGGGATGTTTATTTTTATTGTGATTTCATGTTTAAATACAATTTTCTTGTTGTTTATAAGGAATTTCTTACGATAGTTAAAGCTATAACTAATGGTCTTGTTCACTTAATGAAATGTCGTCTATCGTTTGAAGTGATTGTAGAAAGGGAGCTGACTTTTTTTGGTTGATGACAAGTGTACACTCTTAGAAAAGATGTGTTAAAAATGACACAACTGTGTTAAATTTTAACACATTAACGGGTGAGTTCTGGGACAACTTTTTTGTGTTAATTTTTACTCATTCATTGTGTTGATGGTTTTAACACAGTAAATGTGTCAGAAAGGTTATCACAAAGATGTGTAAACGTCTATAATTTAACACATTATGTGCTGTCCTTTACTACATACATTATGTTAAAAAAAACATAATCTAAACAAAATGTTCGTATTTGACAAAATGAATGGAAAAATCATTGGTTGTGTAGCTTATTGTCAAAATATTTATTATGATGAAATATCAACAATTACATAGAACTGCAGAATATATATATATACACATACAATTTTAAGCAGTCAAAAAGGAAAATGTCCGACACAGGACAAAAAACCTTATTTTCATCTCATTAGGTAACATGACACATAACCCCACCTTCATAGTCATTTCACTTTTTTCCAAACTTTGCTGGATTGATGTACACCGATGGCCAAAAGTATTTTGAAAGATGCTCAAAAAATATTTCTTATTAGCAATGTCTGTACTCCTCCATCTTTTCCACAGCACAGGAGTAAAAGTCATTATCAAAATAGCCTTTTAAAAGCCAACACAATGTTTTTGTCCACCTTTGGGAATAAATGAACTTCTCCAAGTCTGGATCCTGCTCAGAACTTGACTGACAGCACCAGAATGTCCCCTGGTCTGTCTGCGTCCACAAACACAAAAGTACTCAGTCCTTCAGTGGAGATCCTGGACCCAACACTATATTACGACAGAGAGAGAGAGGAGACAATTCCACATTAGTGTCAATTTATATTTAACCTACATTTTTAAACCTTTTTTACTCTAACATAAGAATATATATATATATATATTTGTAAGTAACAGCTTGTCGATAACATATACAAACATTTCACCTGAACTGTAAACTAAATTATGTCAGATTTAATTTGAATACTTACATAGTATTACTTATATGCTGAGATCCATAGAGAGAACGACTCCAATTGAGGATTTATCCTTCAGCTTGTCTGCAGTGAAGGGGTAGCTGTTCGAGACAAAAACACACTAAGACACATGCAAGCAATCACTACGGTTAAATACTGTAGGAAGGAGGAAGATCATCCCCACCTGTGCGCTGATGTTAGGTACCTTCCTGGTCATGTGGGACTGCAATGGCAGAGTCTTCTGCCTAATGAAAGATCAAAATAATGCTAAAATATAAACTAAAGAATGCTTGATTTGGTATGAATGAATGACTTAGTGTGAGTTTTATTGCAGTGCTTACCTGAATGGTGAACATAGAAACTGGTCCATCTTCTGACTGGTTCATTTGCTGTGTAATAAACATAATGTTAGACATCACTTATTTGGTATAATGTTAGCAAATTTAGATTGTAAGCTACCTGGTCTGCCCCAGTGGCTCCGAAGCACTTATAACATATTGCTAATCATTTCAGCAAACTTCTAAATACTTTAGACATAATAAATAAAGAGCATTGCTAGCACCATTTCTTTATTGACAAAAAAAAAAAAAAAAAAAGAGTGTAAAAGTGCGGTCATATTTACCACTGCTTGGCGAAATATGATTTCAAGTACATCTTAGCTCAGGAATCTTGCTAGCAGTCTCCGGCGCGAATCGCCTCCTCCGCAGTAAAAAGGTGGTTTTGACGAGCAGTTTTATTTATTTAATATATATTAAAGTTATAAGTGAGCATGGGTGCCACCCGGTGGATTTTTTTTTGGCATTACACATCTTACCCAGCTAACAGGGAACGTTCCCAGAACATTCACTAACGTTCTTTAAAAGTTGTGTTAATGTTAGTACAAAACGTTATTAAAATAATGTTTTTGTAACGTTCTTATAATGCTGATAGAAAACATTCTTAGAACAATGTTCTTGGAACGTCTTTAGGACGTGATTTGTACTTAATGAACGTTCTTATAACGTTGATAGAAAACGTTCTTAGAACAACGTTCTTGGAACGTCTTTAGGACGTAATTTGTACTTAATGAACGTTCTTATAACGTTGATAGAAAACGTTCTTAGAACAATGTTCTTGGAACGTCTTTAGGACGTGACTTGTACTTGATGAACGTTCTCATAATGTTGATAGAAAACGTTCTTAAATCAACGTTCTTGGAATGTCTTTAGGACGTGATTTGTACTTAATGAACGTTCTCATAATGTTGATAGAAAACGTTCTTAAATCAACGTTCTTGGAACGTCTTTAGGACGTCATTTTTACTTGATGAATGTTCTTATAATGCTGATAGAAAACGTTCTTAAATCAACGTTCTTGGAACGTCTTTAGCACGTTATTTGTACTTCATGAACATAATGCTGATAGAAAACGTTCTTAGAACAATGTTCTTGGAATGTCTTTAGGACGTGATTTGTACTTAATGAACGTTCTCATAATGTTGATAGAAAACGTTCTTAAATCAACGTTCTTGGAACGTCTTTAGGACGTCATTTTTACTTGATGAATGTTCTTATAATGCTGATAGAAAACGTTCTTAAATCAACGTTTTTGGAACGTTTTTAGGACGTTATTTGTACTTAATGAACGTCCTTATAATGTTGAGAGAAAACGTTCTTAAATCAACGTTCTTGGAACGTCTTTAGCACGTTATTTGTACTTCATGAACATTCTCATAATGCTGATAGAAAACGTTCTTAGAACAACGTTCTTGGAACGCCTTTAGGACGTAATTTGTACTTAATGAACGTTCTTATAACGTTGATAGAAAACGTTCTTAGAACAATGTTCTTGGAACGTCTTTAGGACGTGACTTGTACTTGATGAACGTTCTCATAATGTTGATAGAAAACGTTCTTAAATCAACGTTCTTGGAATGTCTTTAGGACGTGATTTGTACTTCATGAACATTCTCATAATGCTGATAGAAAAGCGTTCTTAAATCAACGTTCTTGGAACGTCTTTAGGACGTCATTTTTACTTGATGAATGTTCTTATAATGCTGATAGAAAACGTTCTTAAATCAACGTTCTTGGAACGTCTTTAGCACGTTATTTGTACTTCATGAACATAATGCTGATAGAAAACGTTCTTAGAACAATGTTCTTGGAATGTCTTTAGGACGTGATTTGTACTTAATGAACGTTCTCATAATGTTGATAGAAAACGTTCTTAAATCAACGTTCTTGGAACGTCTTTAGGACGTCATTTTTACTTGATGAATGTTCTTATAATGCTGATAGAAAACGTTCTTAAATCAACGTTTTTGGAACGTTTTAGGACGTTATTTGTACTTGATGAATGTTCTTATAATGTTGAGAGAAAACGTTCTTAAATCAACGTTCTTGGAACGTCTTTAGCACGTTATTTGTACTTCATGAACATTCTCATAATGCTGATAGAAAACATTCTTAGAACAATGTTCTTGGAACGTCTTTAGGACGTGACTTGTACTTGATGAACGTTCTCATAATGTTGATAGAAAACGTTCTTAAATCAACGTTCTTGGAACGTCTTTAGGACGTCATTTGTACTTGATGAATGTTCTCATAATGTTGATAGAAAACGTTCTTAAATCAACGTTCTTGGAACGCGTCTTTAGCACGTTATTTGTACTTGATGAATGTTCTTATAATGCTGATAGAAAACGTTCTTAAATCAATGTTCTTGGAATGTCTTTAGGACGTTATTTGTACTTCATGAACATTCTCATAATGTTGATAGAAAATGTTCTTAAATCAATGTTCTTGGAATGTCTTTAGGGCGTGATTTGTACTTAATGAACGTTCTCATAATGTTGATAGAAAATGTTCTTAAATCAACGTTCTTGGAACGCCTTTAGACGTGACTTGTACTTCATGAACGTTCTCATAATGTTGAGAGAAAACGTTCTTAAATCAACGTTCTTGGAACGTCTTTAGGACGTCATTTTTACTTGATGAATGTTCTTATAATGCTGATAGAAAACGTTCTTAAATCAATGTTCTTGGAACGTCTTTAGGACGTTATTTGTACTTGATGAATGTTCTTATAATGTTGAGAGAAAACGTTCTTAAATCAATGTTCTTGGAACGTTTTTAGGACGTTATTTGTACTTAATGAACGTTCTCATAATGTTGAGAGAAAACATTTTTAGAACAACATTCTTAGAACGTTATTGTAATGTAATATAATTTCTAAATTAATAATTAAATGCTAAATATTATGTTGTTATCAAAACATTCTGAGAACAGTATTCATGTCCTTATGATTGCAGGCTACTTTATGAACATTACCATAATGTTGGGAGAAACATCTTTAGAAAAAAAGAAAAAACAACTTATAGGCTATATAAAACATGAATAGAATAGAACCGAATATGATAGAAAAATAAAATGTATTTAAATATGAAACTACAACCTCGATTAGGATGTGGCAAATCACCTGAATGAGTCACTGAATCTTTTATAATTATATACTTTATCATTATTAATTATATATCTTTTATAACTTATTGAAGTCATAGGCCTATAGTGAAATGTCATACACTGTAAATCAGTGGCATTGCTAAATTAAATTAGTTAATTTAACAAAAATTTTTTATTTCAACTCAATATATATTTGTGATGTGAACTCAAAATCTCATTAGGTTAAGGGGAACTCAATCTAAATAAGTATAAATTAATTTAATCTAAAAATTAGCTTAATTCATGATTTCTAACATTGTTTTTCGAGAAGTCACGTTTGATCTCTCTCAATATTAATTAAATAGCCTTCATAACTAAAGATAATATAATAAATACATCAATCTGCTTCATATTAAGCATAGATCAATCCTTTTAAAGAAATTAATTTTACTCGAGACAAAATATTATTTTTCAAAAACCGCGCGCATTTTTCAGTCAGTCTCATCCGCCCATCCCCCACAGCTCACAGTCACGGACGGGATCACAGCCGGACGGCTTATGACGCGGTCACGGAAAATAATAGGTAAGCATTCACTTCTGTATTCTTATTTAAAGCACTTTTGAACGTTATTTTGTGTTTTGTCAACTTTATCTGAAGATTAACCAGCTCAGTTATCATTGTATTGTTAGCTAGCAAAGAAGCAAGGAGCTAACAACCAACCACATCAAAGTTATCAACGGCAAGTGTTAAATATGCAATGTTATACACAACAGTTTGTCAGTGATAAATTAAGATTTGTGTGTGTGTGTGTGTGTGTGTGTGTGTGTCTCACAGCTGGACACAGACAAACTGGAGAGACAGCTGACAGGATGTCGTCATCTGTAACCGTCACTCGCCACAGTTCTCAAGCAAGGTAAAGCAAAGACATATTCTCTGTATTACAATACGTTTAAACTTTTAGTTAATCATTATTTATTATCCGCTTTGTCAGTTTTATCTAGAATATCCATGTGATGCTGATCAAGTTTACTAAATCCGCCGAACGCAGTGAACAAAGGGGCTGAGGAGCATTTATAATGGCTGTTTTGTTAACCTTAGTTAACATTTTACACAGTTATTTGCTCCTCACGTTGTCTTTCTTAAAATTCATACTAACAAATTGTTGTCATGCTTTTGAAATCAATCTTTTCAGTGCAAAGGCAGCGAGGGGTCATTTGCAACAAGACGGCTGATACTAATATGGGCCTAAAATAAATTAAGTAGTATTCACATTAAACAAATTGATGGGCTTTAGTGTTGTACAAGATGTAATTTGTCACCTTATAAACAGTTATTTAAATTCATCGTTCTTCAGTTTTTATATTTTGATGAATTGCTATTAATGCAGATGTGATGATGACCAGAAATGACCAGCAGCACAAATGTTAAGTCTTCTGAAGCAATAGTATACTTTTGTTTTGTGAATATTAGATTGAAATTTAAACCTAAAGATTGATCAAATCGTGAATAACGTTACACAATACAGATGAAAAATAACAAACTAACATCCCACAAGAATGACATCTAAAGACCGGTCATGTTTGATGTAATGTAGTGTGCCACCAATTTGATTCAGAGTGAATTGGCAGAGTGAATAACATCTTAAATTTCAGTTTGTCTGTCATTCCGTCAAAGTCTTTTGGTATTTTGTGTTGCTTCAGAAGAATACCAGTGAAGTCTTAAGTTCTGATTATAGTTATACATTTATATACTTAACTAATATAGTTAATAAAACTTCTACTTTCCCTTATCCTAAAGTTGCTTTGTTTTTTTTTTATAAAGATGTCAGGTAATTGCTAATGCTAAGTTTGTAGTGGTTAAAAATTGTCTTGTTATGATTCATAAAAATAAGCTGTCCATAAATGTTGCTTAATTGTGAGTTAAATTTCTCTAATTTTGTGTTTTGTCTTCAGGGACAATAATGGCATCAGCCATTCAAGTTATGATCCTGGCAGATCTACTACTATCTGAAATGTAGTCTCTGCAGATTGTTTCAAGATGCACAAGGTAGGACACATGACAGGACAACTTTATATTTACTTGGCAATATTTAAAAATTTTAGCTGAGATCAGCATAGTTAAAAAAAATTAAATTCTGTCATGGTTTACTCACCCTCATGTTTTTCCAAATTCATTTTGAATGAATTTCATTCATCTTCAAACGAATGTTTTTATTTTTGATATTCATTCATCATTTTTGTCTTTCCATTGGAAGTCTAGACAGTCTTTATTTTCAAGCTTCAAAAAGTTTATAGTTTAGGCTTTGAGACATAATAATAGCTACTTATACCTTCTGTTATTTATCTTGTTTCTGAATACCTGTAAAATTTAAAGGATTAACTAACAACTTACGTGTAACTTGTTTTTTTGCTCTCAATGCCATTTTGACAATGCCCAAAGCATTTTTTTTTTAAAGGAAAACATTACAAATTATTCTTTAACAATTTAACTGATGTATTAATAGCAAAAATTCTTACTGTCAGTTAATGGTTCAATGCTAGCATACCTACCCAGAAACACCTACTAGAACCTATTAATCTTACCTGTTTTATCTCTGAGTTTCCTTCCTTAACTGAGTTCATGTAACAGTTTATTAGCTAATAACATGTAACAAGGCAACTTTTGCCATTTAATAACTTTATTGATAACTTCTAAATGTTATCTATATTTGAAGGGATTTTTCCTGTTTCAAATTGGTATAAAATGGAAATTGCAGTTGACTTAACTACCCTATTATGACGTATTTCCAGTAGTGTGCATGTGTATACCTATCAAGATGAATAAATTAGGTCAATTTATGTTGACCTAAAAATAGTTTTTTGGAAATGACACGATGAAAATGTATTATTTGAATGTTTATATTTTTCTTAATCTAATGATGCTTCAGAAGACATTTTTCTTAATGCTGCTATGAAAGTAGCTTGTCAATGAAAGTAACATATGCCAAGTCAAATGAAACTACCTTTGACTCTTGAGTAATGTAATATTTGTAGAACTCACAGCACAGATCCTAATAATTTTTTTGGCATAGCCACACTAATTATTTTATAGGCATTTTGTAATATCACTTTGTAACCTCAGCCAATCTGTTTACTTTATAGATGGAGCGTGGAGAGACAGGAAATGGACCACAGTTTTTCAGCACCCACACCCCACACTCAAATTCATATAGAAGTCCTCAATTATTAAATGTTAATATGATAGTTTATATTTAGCTGTGAAGTTATAGTTCATTGTCATAAATATTAAACTACATATTATTATTATTATTATTTTACATGATATGCAAATTTCACCAATTTGTTCAATGTGTTAATGAACTTTTTGAAAGTGACTATCTTTAATAATTCAGATACCTGTTGAAATGCACATGTAATTATATACTTGCTCGTATCTGGAAGGTTGTGTTAATAAAAATGATGTTGAAAGCAAATGTTGCAATACTGCTAATCTTAAAATAACATTTTATTAAACTAAACTTTGTAATGTTCCAAATAAATGTTTTTAGGATGTTGTATTTTTAAGAAAATGTAGGTGGAAATAAAGTTGTAGGAACATTATGCTAACTATAAAATAACGTTCTAGCTACGTTAAGCAAACTGGACATTTTAACGTTCTTGGAATGTTCCAAATAAACGTTCATAGAACGTTATATTTTTTTTAATGAAATTTAGGTTGCAGGAACGTTATGCTAACCATAAAATAATGTTCTTGGAACGTTAAGCAAACTGGACATTTTAACGTTCTTGGAATGTTCCAAACAAACGTTCATATAACGTTATATTTTTAGTGAAATTTAGGTTGCAAGAACGTTGTAGGAACATTATGCTAACAAAAAATAACGTTCTAGGAACGTTAAGCAAACTGGACATTTTAACGTTCTTGGAATGTTCCAAACAAACGTTCATAGAACATTATATTTTTAGTGAAATTTAGGTTGCAAGAACGTTGTAGGAACGTTATGCTAACCATCAAATAACGTTCTAGCAACGTAACGCAAACTGGACATTTCCACATTTTTGGAACATTCCAAGTAACG
>NC_081176.1:32600900-32614084 GCF_012432095.1 Onychostoma macrolepis | reverse complement strand
TAGTGCTATTTCAGATTTTCAATACACTCCATTCTGTGTGATTTATAAGCGTTTTGAAAAGTGGGGACATGGGGTAATGTCCTGAAAAGTCACCTTCTCCTTGTAATATCTGTCATACCCTTGTCATTATACACATTCATGACCTCATTTGTCACAAAACGTGCACAGACACACACACACACTCTCTCTCTCTCTCTCTCACACACACACACACACACACTCTCTCTCTCTCACTCACTCACTCACTCACACACACACACACACACACACGTCTGGTTTGCTATCCTTGTGGGGACTCTCCATAGGCGTAATGGTTTATATACTGTACTTACTGTATGTGCTATTGTCCTACACCAACCTACACCTAAACATACCCCTTACAGGACACTTAGTGCTATTTCAGATTTTCAATACACTCCATTCTGTGTGATTTATAAGCGTTTTGAAAAGTGGGGACATGGGGTAATGTCCTGAAAAGTCACCTTCTCCTTGTAATATCTGTCATACCCTTGTCATTATACACATTCATGACCTCATTTGTCACAAAAACGTGCACAGACACACACACACACACTCTTTCACTCTCTCTCTCTCTCTCTCTCTCTCTCTCTCACACACACACATTCACACTCTCTCTCTCTCTCACACACACACACACACACACACACACATATGGGGTGTGATAACTGAACTTACTTTGCTAACTAAGCACATTCGTGTCGGTCGTCGCTTATCTTTCTGTGAGCAGAAGTCGTGACTGATGGCGTGAGATAAGAAGCACAACACTTTCGTTGCCCTCTTCTCGTGTGTGAAGCTGTGTGAGAAGATACGTGACGTCTGCAGTAACTTTTGCTGTGATTTTGTGAAATGTCTTAAATGCTATAAATTACTGGGGTTTTTTTTGTTTTGTTTTGTTTTGAGCAAAAAGAAAGAAAAAAACCTGTATGTTATAACATTTCAGCACCTCCAAATCCATGAATATTTCATAATCTTATTTAAATAGTTATTGTAGGAGCCATGCTTACTGTCTTATTCCATTTTACTATATGTTCATTTAAATATTAGTTTGCTGCTTTGTTGTTAATGTTGTTTATTTCTCTGAGTGTGTGTCCTCTGTGGGTGTGAAGGGAGAATGTACCCCTGACAGGAGAGGGGTGCTGGTCACAGTTGCCAAGTCCGTGTATTATACGCGACTTTGGGCTTCTTTTTTTGTAAAGTCGCGGTTTTTTGGGCTTATTTAAAAAAATATGGTTGCTTGTTAGGGAAATCGGACAAGCAACTTTGTTTCTTTATTTATGTTCGCTGTATTCTCCAGTGCATTGATTGACATTGTCTGCTCGCAGTTAATATTAATATTAATATTGTTTCATGAATTCTGTTAGTATTCGAGAAAAACTGTAAGACAGCTTATTAGAAAACAAAACATTTGGAAAATTTTGGGGACAAGATTCACAGATTTCAATGTACACTGATTATATTAAACTATACGGTCAGTACATCAGAGTTAAATTAAAGTGTTCTATGCATTTATTTCTGTTCAAAAGTATGGAAATTGATTTTTATAAATAAGCTTCAAATAGTCCTATTCTGTATTCTGTGGCTCTCTCTAGTGGACAACATTAATATCACAGCTTTTAGCCTCAGGTTATGTTATCACACAGGCTTTGATAATAAAATAAACTGCATAAATAACTACCTATGAGTGTTTTTTCACTGTTTATAATTCACTTACCAAGAAATATCACCTAAAAATCAAAAGCAAATCATGAAGCCCTATTCAGCGACTAACATGCAGCTTTTCTCCAAATATATTCACAGTAACCATATAAATAAAATATTAGAATATAATAAATGTTAATCAGAGCACATGTGAACTTACTGGTAATAATTAATGCATCACGGCACAGTAGACCTAACTTCTGAAAAGTAGATAATTGTATGATTAGCAGATGTCTATTATTTCAGAGTTCAGGATTTTTATTTCACGTCATACAGCTGTTCATTACTGGAGCAGTTTTTTGTTGACTACTCTACATGTTCATATCGATAGCCTAATTTATTGATAATTAATAAATGTTTAAACATAGACCAGTAACAAAACATTTTCAAATAGGCTTAACACAGTTTGACACATTTTCATCAAATGTTATCATCTATTATCTATGTTCATGTGTTGATATCTACTGAAGTCTTATGATCGCAGTCGTAGGAGACAGATGTGTAATTCAGCTGCTGTTATCATGATCATTACCACCTTAAAGCCTTGCTTGGAGCAAAACAGGAGAAAGACAAATGATTATCAGTGTATTTATTCACACGTACGTTATTCACACGTTCCTTATCCAGATGTTAATCCACACGTACTTTCAGACGCAAAGTTAAAAAAAAATCCGGTAACACTTTCTATGAAGCCCGTATTTATAATACATTATAAGGATATTCTTAAGGCATTATAATGAATGCATAATGCATTATAAAAAACCTTATAATGTGTTATAAAATGTCATGAATAATCATAACAACAATTATAATACACTATAGTACTTACGTATTTGTGGTTATAACTTTTAAGAGTATGATTATTTATAACACACAATGAACACCATATTAAATCTACTTCATTTATAATGGGCTTTATCATAGCTTGACATTGTTTATTTAAGATCTGCACAGTACCTTACTACATCTGCAATGTTTATATATATAACACTAATTGTATTAGTAGACTTAGGTCGGGGAGGTAGTAGGGTTGCACGGTACACCGGTACTACGGTAGTATCGCGATACTAAAGCTTAAAAATACCCGCGGTGCCATTGCATTTTTTAAACGGTAGTATCGTCCATACGGTACCGTAAGATATGTTGTATGCACGGCAAGAACACTGTTGATTGCCAAATGTCTTTCTGCTGTGCTCTGTGTATACGCATTATATGGTATTGAGTGTTTCCCGATGCTTCAGTTCAGTTTGCAATGAGAAGTCGCACTTGCACGTCGTTGTTTATGCTGCAGTTTATCAGAAGAAAGGGTCTGTACAGACCGTATGTGGTCTCCACCGTGACACGAGTCCCCATGAGTCTGTGTGTAATTGCTTGTGGTGTTCCTCATTTTTAAATGAATACATGCTAAGTGAATAAATGTACATATTTTGTTATTTAATTTGATGTAATTCCCTCTTTTTTTCAATGAACGGCCTTCACAGAATCTCACAGCAACTGTGGTAATAACAGGAGACCCATTTGGTGAGCAGCAGATTCTCCTGATGGTGAGAAGCTACTTGCTGACGAACCTGCCGACATGAGTTTACCTTACTATGAGTGCCTATTCAACATTATACAGAAAAGCAATTAAAAGTACACTAAAGTGCACTATTTTAACGCAGTGTCTGTGGGAGGGACGGTAAATTTGACATCCTTCTCTCTTCTGACTGCTGTTATCAGTCTCTGACAATTTTTTTCCTTTGATTGAAAGTCGTGAAAATTCTTTCTTAACAAGTTCTTAGAAATTCGAGCCACTATCAATCTCAACAATGTATATTACAAATGATTAAGTATATAAATCGTCGGTTTGTTGTTTTACACACTTGCACACAGGCATTGTTTCATACACGACATAGAGGTGAGATGCATAAGAAATCTTTAGACACGTAACACAAACCATAATCCATAACAACAAAAGACAATACTTTATTGAACCTTTTCTGATAAGAAGTGTGTGCTGCAAACGCGAGCATTTTTGGTGATCCTTTCTGTCCAGTCCGCTCGTTTTATCGCGTTTAACCACAGCTGTCGTCGGTTTTTTGGCAGCATGTATGCGATAAAATTTTAAATTGTAGCCTGTACTACATCGATTCTGGCACCCAACATCACAACAAGATGATATTTTGAGCTTCTTATGGAGCCGAATCTGCGCTGGTTTGAATTGGCCCCCTCCAGTTTTCCCTTTTTTTTGCTTCCAGCTAGCGCTGTGACGTAATCGTGATGTCGGCACAAAAAGGGTCTATAGTTCAGTTTAATTGTTTATTCAACACCTGTTCCAAACCAATTTGGCAACAAAAATCAGTATCATGTACAGGGCCAGATTTACCTTATATTGTGACATTGTCGGCGGAAACCTCCTATTGGTAGTTGGTATTGTGGCTTTATTGTATACAGATACATTTACATAAACGGTAACACTTCACAATAAGGTTCATTAGTTAACATTAATTAACTAGTGTACATGAACTAAGAATGAACAATACTTCTGCAGCATTTATTAATGTTAATTTCAACATTTACTAATGCATACGGTTTTTCTCAGTTGCTTTGGTGCATTTCTTAGATCAGAAATGAAATTCTCAAAACTACTTGTTTAACCTCCACATCTAGTCACTTGTGTACATGATATATGCAGTTTCTCATTCTTTTCAACAAGTTGCAATTGCAGTTGCTACATTCATTCAATCGATTATGTACATTTGTCTGCGGTTTCCTACATTATCAGTTGCTAATGTCATGTTGCTTAAATGTATTATATAGTTCTCTGTGCAGTAGTCTTATCCTCAAAACATCTAGTCATTAGTTCATCTTATAAGTCATTAAATGCAAAATGGTTGATCTAGTTGTCGTAAACTGTCAAGCATATTTTATGCACATTTCTATTAGTCTTTTTGTAAATTTGCCATGGATTGTGCAGGTGAATCTTGACTTTCACTAATGAAGAGAATGTAGATCAACCAATGATAAATCAGTTCTCTGAAATTCCTCATACAGTGCTGCATACAAAAACAAAGCTCTGTCTGTGTTTGCCTTTCTAATTTTTTATTTTTTTGTATTTTATTATTTATTATTAATTTATATTAATTTTGTATTTTGTATATATGTTCATTGACATAAATACTTACTTGAGAGATGAACTAAAGATTTTGAATAAGTTACAGGCTTTTGCAGGTAACCCATTGTGTGGTGCTGTTTGTACAAACTGTTTTGAGAAATGCACATGCTTTGCAAATATTAAGGATGATTCGAGAAATGCACCAAAGTGACTGAGAAAAACTGTAAAATCAAAAGTTGTGTTTGTTAACATTAGTTAATGCACTGTGAACTAACATGACGACTGTATTTTCATTAACTAATATTAACAAAGATTAATAAATACTGTAATAAATGTATAGTTCTTATGCTCATGTTAGGCTACAGTAGCTAACATTAATGTAAAACTCATTGTATAGTTTTACCATACAGATGTATAGGCCTGACTACATTTATTTGCATCGTTACGTGTGTCATGTTATTAACATTTCACCAAAATCAAGTTCAAGCTTTTGACCAGCGAATGTTTTTTCCCGTCCTTAACGCCACATCAAAGGCAGGACGGTATCGCATTTACATTTTCATGAACTTGCCGCTATGTGGGCGCTCAGTTTTTTCTGTTATTTGGCCGAAGTATCATATTATAAAAGATTCAGCGCTTCGCACGAGCTATTTGGCTGTGACTTGACAACAAATGCTAGACTAAGACACTCTTCTCCGCTCCTTAAATACAAAAAAAACAAACAAACAAAAAAAACATTAGCCTTTATAAATGTAGTGTTTCTTGAGTAAAGAAAACGCTGTACTTCTTCAATCAACAGTTCTTTGTTTATCTTCAGACAGCAAACAAGCTGAGATGCTCTAAACTGCGCGCCGCACTTCATTGACGAGAGAGGCGGGAGGAATAATGAGGTTTGACTGACAGTTTGAGGAGCCAATGGCGTTACGAGCTTTAGTGTCTGTGGCTTCACTTTTACTGATCCAGGATCAGTGACCCGTAGCAGTTATATTTCCGATTTGAGCTTGAGTTTCAGAATGCTTTGGATAATGTAACGTTAGCTTTTACTTGATCAAAAAAAAAAGAGAGCTTCGCTACTGAAAAGCTATTTAATTCAGAAAGCAGCGACGCTACCACCACGCTACTGAGAAATGTAGTTAAACTAGTAGCGACGCTACACTGCAAGACAGTACATACAAACAAACAACTCATTTCAAGTCATTTTGTTTTTGCACCTTGTTTTTTTATTTTTTATTTTTTTTCTATTGCACACTGCTTTTGGTTTACTCATGATTTCTGTAAAGCTGCATTGAAACAATATTTAATTAAAAATGTCAATAGCAAGAACAATAAACTAGTGGGAGGGGTGGGGGGTGCAAATATTAAAGAACTGAAATTAGGAAATGGTGCCTCGAAGGTGGTTCCTGACCATTCTTAATAAAAGGGTTCCTCCAGGAAGCATTAAAGATCCTCAGAGAACCACCTCTTTTAAAACGGTGCCTAGAGGCTCTACAGAGGGTCCCGCCGGCGCGGCAAAGTGAAGAACCCCAAAAGGTGCCTCCAGGAACCTTTAGTTTTTACAGTGTAGTCTCTTTAATCAAATTGGTGGCTTGAAATTTCTGGTAACATGTGATTATAATATTTCTAAAATCCCCCTCAAATTATCCAAATTTCATCAGCAAGCCCTTCTCGCTTGAAAAATCTGTTACTGTCACAATTTCTCTCCTCACACCTCTTGGAAATATAACTGCTTCAAATAAATCTTTATTTTTAACAAATTGTTTCAACAGAGACATTAATCATCTTATAAAAATGTTTGACAATTCTGGGAATCTTTTAACTTACGAACAATTCATGTCGACTTACAGTTTTCTCGTACAGTTTAGGGAATTTAATTCAGTTATTAAAGCTATTCCTGTAACACATTTTGACTTGACGTTCAATAAATGTCACGATATCTTTGAACTGTGCCTATGATTACGCCTTTCCATTAGCTCGCATGCAACAGTTCTCCACTTTTCCCTTAATTTATAAGGCAACTTTATGATGATGGTTTTCAAATTGCTTGGCATCTCCAGCTCCTCCATATAATCAATTTCTTCCATTACATTACTGCATCCACGCAAAAAGAGAGCATAACTCTGCAATGAATTTACATCCTCTGACTTTACTGAAGGCCATCCAAGAACCTTCTCTACATATGCAGCAGCTATTCTGAACTCATTGCCGAAATGTTCTTTTAACAATGCTTTGGCTTGCAAATACCCTCTTTGTGCATCCATATGATGACAACTGTGCACAAGTTCCCTGGGCTGACCTCGTGTGTATTGTTCCAGAAAGTATAAGCAATCTCGATTATGTTTGGTTTGGTCTTCTATTCCATGCTCAAACGCTCTGATGAAAGCTCTGTATTGCAGAGGATTACCATCAAACACAGGAATATCTCTTTGAGGCAGTGTGCTGGATTGTTGTTGTTCTACAAGGAGAGCAGTAATCTCATTTTGTTTCTGCATGACACTGCAAATGTTTGAAGTTGATGTTCCATCAATGTTCTGCATTACATTTGATGTTTGAACTGGTGACGCAGAATTATGGTCAATTTGTGGTGCGCTGTGAGTTTGCCGAATCACATTCCTTAAACCTCCTTGCTGGGAAGTTTTCTTTGGCATATATTCCTCCGCACGAGGGTTGAGAGTAACTTCTTTGCCACTCATCACAGTTCCTTTATCATAATATACATTCATATCATCTGTGCAAGTTTGGAGAGACTGATGGTTAGAATTATTTAAAACAGCAATTTTGGCAGCAGCTGCTATTTCTGCATCAATATCCAGTTGTTCTCGTCTGTGTCTCAGCTTTTCCTGTTGCAGCTCCAAAGAATGTTTCTCTTTTAAAGCAGTTGCACGTGCAATTAATGCAGTCTTGTCTGCCGCTGCCATGACTCGTGCTGAAGAAGCAGAAGATCTCCCGCTACGCACACTGATCCAACTTCTCTTGCTAGCTGGTTTACTTGATTCACGTGAGATGTCTGAAACGCTATCTTCTGGATTAATGTCATTTTGATGTACATTTTCATCAACAGCAGAACATGAAACTTGACTTTCAGTACTAAACCATTTCTCAGCATCATCTATAAGATAATGATGATAATGTGATAATCCACAAAGAAGCATTTTTTGACAAATATAGTGACATAAATAGCCATTTTGTCACTTGAGGTGTTGTAGGGTGGTTTCTGACGCGTGAGATCCAAACAAGAAAAGTCATCCTCCAAATACTGCTTTACCAGATTTATTCATCACACAGCTCGTACAGGTCACTTCAACTCACAGCTCCTCTGCACAGTGCACGTAAAATCCCATCCGATGCCTTTCCATATTCACCTCCAGACACGGTCAAAACATGTTGTGCTTCCCTCTAATTACACACCTGACTTTCTTCTTCTTCTTCTTCTTGAAATTTATTGGCGGTTGACAAACAACAAAATGGTGTATTTCCGCCACCAACTGGTATGGAGTGTGGATCAAAATGACTACCTTTCCCCTTTTATTTTATTTATTTATTATTTATTTTATTTTATTTTATTTATTTATTTTTTGTGTTACATTCTCTCCCACAAATTTGTTATTTTAAGGTACTGAAAAATAAAACCATAGCATTCATTTCTTGAGTTATTTTGTAATATATCTCTCAGTTTAAATTGCACTTTTATTTTTTCTATATTTTGCATTAAAATCTGTCTTTCAGTTTCGTATTTCTGACAGTACAAAATAACATGTTCCACTGATTCTTCTTGCCCACAAAATCCACACCTTCCTGTATCATGTTTACCCATTTTATAAAGTGTACCATTTAATCTTGTGTCCAAATCTCATCCTTGATATTACTATTTCCTCTCTCCTGGTTTTCCCTGCACTTCTCATCTCTCCCATTTTCCTTTGAATTCTGTAAAACCACCGACCTTTTTTCTCTTTATCCCATTGTTTTTGCCACCTTTCCTTCAGTCTTTTCTTAATAATACTCTTGATTTCACTCTTACTTAGGTTAACAATTAAGTCAATGTCGTTGTTTTTAACTGCCTCTTTTGCTTCTTTATCTGCAGTTTCATTTCCTTGGATACCAATATGTGCAGGCACCCATAAAAATACCACTGTAATACCCATCATCTGAATTCTGTATAACGTTTGCATTATTTCCATTAAAATGTCTGGTTTACTTTCCGAATGACTGTATAATAAACTAGCCAATGATGCACATGAATCTGAACAAATAACTGATTTCAAAGGTCTAATCTCTTCTATCCACTGTGTTGCTAATAACAGTGCAATCATTTCTCCTGAATAAACAGATAACTCGTCACTAGTCCTTTTCTTTCCCGATAAGTGAAATTCAGGAACAGTAAACGCTACTCCTGTCTTATTGTCTAAACTCTTTGATGCATCTGTAGATCTGAACATAGCTGCAGTACTCATTAATATATTTCTGCACATTATATACATTACACTCCTTACCCTTATTTTTCTGTTCTAACAATGTAAAATCTACTGTAGCATCTGAAAATAACCAAGGTTTTATTACTGGTAGCGGTACAGTTGGACTAACCTTAAACTGATTAACTTTAAGTTCTGTTGCTTTCTGTATCACTGTCCATCCAAAACTTTTAATTTTCCTCCTCTCTTTTTCCCAACAGTATCTAGCGTTGGATGCTCTTGACTATGGCCTTGTAAATTAACCCAATAATTCACTGACAATTGTTCCCTTCTCATTTCTAATGACATTTCCCCCATTTCAACCTGTAATGCTGTAATTGGTGTAGTTTTTATAGCTCCTGTACATAATCTCAACACCGGATGCTGTATATTATCTAACTTCCTAAGAGATGTTTCTGCTGCTGATCCATACACCATGCAACCATAAACTCACACCTGCCTTTCTTACTCTTTGCCTACCTATATACTCATTAAGGCCCACACTCCACCCAGTGGTCAAAAAACAGAATTACAACAGACATTATGACTCTTACAATGTCTCCTAGAGGGGGATTTTTTCTGAACTCTAAAATTGAGAATATTGACTGAGAAGAGCTTGTTTAATTCCTTTTAAATATTGTATTAATAATAAAATAAAAGGAATACACTTCAAAATTCTACATACTATTTACCTTCTAAATCTTTAATATCAAGATTCTCTGATATTGATCATATATGCTGTTTTTGTAATAATGAGAAAGAGATACTGACTCACTTATTTTTGACTGTAATGTCGTAAACAAGTTTTGGATTGATTTGGCAGATTTTATATTTAATTTAATGAATATTATTAATTATTGCTTTACTTTAAAGGATGTTATCTTGTATTATGAAAATAAAAGCAATAAGGATCTAGAACTTATTGTTAACATTTGTATTTTATTAGCAATATTTCACATACATAAACACAGATTTCTTAATTCATCTCCTATGTTAAATTTGTTTTGTTCTGACTTTGACTTTTATATTTCTTCAGTAAGACTGTTAAAAAACAAAAAGTCTGTGAAATGTTTAAAATACTATGATACACTCTTCAATCCCCCTGGTACTCTGTAATATCCTTATTCGTTAAAATTGAATGTGAGCTATGCTTTTTATTTATTTTATTTTATTTTTTTCTTTTGTCTTATTTGTTTATATTTTGTATTGTTATTATTTGAATGTCACCCTTTTCTGCAATAAAAAAAAAAAAAGAAGGAAAAGGACTCGTGAATATTTTAAAAGCAACTTGATTGTTTTATCCTTAAATCCTTATATAACTGATATTCAAAAGGCGGACCGCATCCGCACCCGGCATCCATCCGGACCGCGAGTCGTAACAGCAGCAACATTTAAGAGAGCAGCGCCTCAAAACAGCGGAGCGGATCACATAACAAGCGCTCGGGGTCTTTATGGCAAATATCAAGAGGGAAGAAGTGCTATAGATGTCACGGCAAAAATCACAGCGCTCAGGTGTCATTTCAAAGATGCAAAATGCCATAACTGCAGGAAAACTGGGCATATCAAGAGAGCTTGCAGAGGAAAGATGGAAGAAAACCTTATGCTGAGAAAAAAACTAAGTATGTGGAGGCAGAGGATGTTGAATTGCCCATGTTTTCGCTGTGAAGTGATAAAACAGCAGAAAGTCATTCACAGATACGTTTAATGTAAATGGCAAGGAAATTATGATGGAAAATGATACCGGCGCAGCTGTGAGTATTATATCTGAGCAACAATCCCAAGCTGCGTTCAACAGAGTCACTGGAGATCACTAGAGTCACGCTGAAAACATACACAGGAGAGATTATGCCTGTGTTGGGACAGTTAAATACTCTTCAGACTGATTAAATTGTACAAGACTTGGTGCCACGGAGTACATGTAGATCATGGATTGGAGAAAGACTTGTTAATCTGTCATTTTTGTAATTGTTGATCTGTATGTTTAATTTTTATTTTAATTCAATGTAGGCTACTTTAGGGGTGTGCCCGAAGCCGAATACCTTGTTCAGAAAGGCACGGATAATGGCTTTTAAAATGAATAACGGATAATGAATAATTCTGCCTGAATATTCGTCTGAGGCTGCAGCACAGTCTGGTGTTTGCTAGATAACAGGTGAGCAGGGGATCAGCACGATATTTTACACAAACCTCTAAAGTTACGCAATAATGAGTGTGTGAAGTGAATGAATTTAAACTTTATGAATGAAAAGAGCGCAAATCAAACACCGCTTGCTGTTGACTCTCCGGCATCTCTCAGAAATCAGAGCTTGGCAAGAGTAATATCAACTAAAATAATACATCATACACGTTCTGTTATTTGTGTATATTTAAAAGGCAGTGATTTAAACCTTATAGGCTACGATATGATACACGAATGAATGGACTAAGCACAGCGCGATCACCAATCAAACAGCCGCGTTGCACGTCTCTCAAAAACCAAACCAGCTCTCTGTCAAGAGTAGGCTAATAATCAGCTTAGATACAGATACATTTTCTACTAGGCCTACATGTTTGCTTCTTTATCTTTTGATGGTTTGCGTGGCACACGCACATTATTTAGTAAAAACATTATTTAAAAAAAGACTGCTTAAAGAGTTACGCGTAATGATAAAGTGTGCCTTGAATTAATTCAGTCATGTTATATTCATATTCTATGTTATATATGTCATATTATACACTATAATTCATAGTTATATTCAGTCAGGCTATAGCTACTGTGCTCTTTTTTTCCATACTTTTCCAGACCTGCAAGTTACTTGAGTGAAATACTTGTTTAAACTGTGCAGGAACCGGTGAGCCGAAGGAAATCATGTTGTTTTACACAAACCTCTAAAACTACAACGCAGTAACAAGTGTGTGAAGTATTGCTCTCAGTGTTGCTCTTGCCTTTTTCCATGCATTTCCTGGAAATTACCTAAATCAATTTCCATATTTCTACACTGCATAGGTAACACTTTACAATAAGGTGTCATTTGTTAACATTAGTTAATGTATTAACTAACATGAACAATGCATTTATTACACTATTTATTAATCTTTGTTAATGTTAGTTAATGAAAATACAGTTGTTCATTGTTTATTCATGTTAGTTCACAGTGCATTAACTAATGTTAACAAATGCAACTTGTGATTTTAATAATGCATTAGTAAATGCTGAAATTAACATTAACTAAGATTAATAAATGCTGTAGAAGTATTGTTCATTCTTAGTTCATGTTTACTAATGTTGTTAACTAATGAACCTTACTGTAAAGTGTTACCACTGCATAGGAACCCTTACTGTTTTAATTGGAAGATACCTAAATATTTATTTATCGGATCACGAAAGGTCCCCAAAATGGGACTCGAACTCGCGTTCCCTGAAGCATAACCACACTGCATCTCGAAGCACTGCCTATACAAGGGTATCGGCTCCGACTGTAAGAATATATTTAAATAAACATTATAATCATTAAAAAATATATTTTAGTCAAACATGGCATATTTGTTCAGTGATAACTACGAAAAAAAAGAAAGGCTGTAAAACCTTAGACATTTTTTTAATGCTTTATTAATTCAGTGCGTAAAACCATAGACATAATGGTCTTATCAAGTATAACTGTACGACGTTCCGGTTCAAGCTCCGCCTACTTCCGGTTTTATCCGAATACAGATACAGACACGAATAATTTTGTGATTGTTACAGATACAAATACTAGCTTCGCTGCACACCACTTATGTACTTCCCTGCATGTCGCTCCTAACCTGTGTGACCTTCTTTCTTCTGTGAAACACAGTAGTTTGGGTATCATTGCTTTCCATTGTGTGGACAAAAAACATTTCTCAAAATATCTTCTCTTATGTTCCACAGAAGAAAGTCACACTGTTTTGAAATGACTTGAAGATAA
>NC_081176.1:32586209-32600800 GCF_012432095.1 Onychostoma macrolepis | reverse complement strand
GCTTCAACTTTCCAGTTTTGTCCCTTGTTTCTTGGCCGCTGTGGGAGGTGTTGATGCAATAATCCGACGCGTGCAAAGTAGCATGAATAGATCCAGAAAGACTTGTTGAAACAATAACTGAAGTTTATTAAACCAAAATTAGCTTGAATTGCAACATAAAACAAACAAATATCTTAAAGGCTAATTGCAGGCTTGTTGCACCGTGCCATCTTAGCTGCGTGCGCACGGTCGAAAGACTGTATGCTCTCGCACCAGCACCCCTCTCCTGTCAGGGGGCATATCCTTTAAACATCTTCCTTCACACCCACAGAGGACACACACTCAGAGAAATAAACAACATTAACAATAAAGCAGCAAACTAGTATTTAAATGAACATATAGAAAAATGAAATAAGATAGTAAGCATGGCTCCTACAATAACTATTTAAATAAGATTATGAAATATTCATAAGTTCACTTATCACACCCATATGTGTGTGTGTGTATCTAAAACAAGGGCTAAACAGTTGGCAAAGTACTGTTCAATTTCAGCAATTACAGGAAGCATGTTTATTTGGAAAAGGCGATGTTTCCTGTACCCTTAGAACTGTATAATCCATAACAATGTGCTGAGCTGTTTTAATCTGTTGGGATTATTCAAAAATTTGATTCCCAAATAAAGTATATAAAATGTGTGTGTATGTGTGTGTGTGTATCTAAAACAAGGGCTAAACAGTTGGCAAAGTACTGTTCAATTTCAGCAATTACAGGAAGCATGTTTATTTGGAAAAGGCGATGTTTCCTGTACCCTTAGAACTGTATAATCCATAACAATGTGCTGAGCTGTTTTAATCTGTTGGGATTATTCAAAAATTTGATTCCCAAATAAAGTATATAAAATGTGTGTGTATGTGTGTGTGTGTATCTAAAACAAGGGCTAAACAGTTGGCAAAGTACTGTTCAATTTCAGCAATTACAGGAAGCATGTTTATTTGGAAAAGGCGATGTTTCCTGTACCCTTAGAACTGTATAATCCATAACAATGTGCTGAGCTGTTTTAATCTGTTGGGATTATTCAAAAATTTGATTCCCAAATAAAGTATATAAAATGTGTGTGTGTGTGTGTGTGTGTGAGAGAGGGAGTGTGTGTGTGTGTGTGTGTGTGTGTGTGTATCTAAAACAAGGGCTAAACAGTTGGCAAAGTACTGTTCAATTTCAGCAATTACAGGAAGCATGTTTATTTGGAAAAGGCGATGTTTCCTGTACCCTTAGAACTGTATAATCCATAACAATGTGCTGAGCTGTTTTAATCTGTTGGGATTATTCAAAAAATTTGATTCCCAAATAAAGTATATAAAATGTGTGTGTATGTGTCTGTGAGTGAGTGAGAGAGTGAGAAAGTGACAGTTGAGATTCAAATTCATGAACATTCCGCCATTTTAAGTCTATGGGATTTTTTGCCTGCTTTTTCGTCCGCTGTGTGAACATCGTAGGTCCGATCGCTTAGAAAAGATACAGCACTCTTCTCCTCAATGAGCCGGTCGATTTGACACCTCATTCATGGGTCTGTGATAAACGGTGAATGAACTTAACTCATCTTTATTTTTTCTGTGTTTTCTCTGCAGTCTTTCCAGCTGTGATATTACAGAGAAAGGCTTTGCTGCTCTGAGTTCAGCTCTGAGATCAAACCCCTCACACCTGACTGAACTGAGTCTGAGCTGTAATACACCAGGAGACTCAGGAGTGAAGCTGCTTTCTGCTCTACTGGAGGATCCACACTGTAAACTGAAGAAACTACGGTGAGTGTTATTATATTACTGAACACAAGAACTGTGTGAAAATACTGCCAAACAAAAACATTTCATGTTAAAGGGATAGTTCACCCAAAAAAGAAAACTCTGTCGTCACTTCACTTATCTTCAAGTCATTTCAAAACAGTGTGACTTTCTTCTGTGGAACATAAGAGAAGATATTTTGAGAAATGTTTTTTGTCCACACAATGGAAAGCAATGATACCCAAACTACTGTGTTTCACAGAAGAAAGAAGGTCACACAGGTTAGGAGCGACATGCAGGGAAGTACATAAGTGGTGTGCAGCTTAGTATTTGTATCTGTAACAATCACAAAATTATTCGTGTCTGTATCTGTATTCGGATTAAACCGGAAGTAGGCGGAGCTTGAACCGGAACGTCGTACAGTTATACTTGATAAGACCATTATGTCTATGGTTTTACGCACTGAATTAATAAAGCATTAAAAAAATGTCTAAGGTTTTACAGCCTTTCTTTTTTTCGTAGTTATCACTGAACAAATATGCCATGTTTGACTAAAATATATTTTTTAATGATTATAATGTTTATTTAAATATCTTCTTACAGTCGGAGCTGATACTCTTGTATAGGCAGTGCTTCGAGATGCAGTGCGGTTATGCTTCAGGGAACGCGAGTTCGAGTCCCATTTTGGGGACCTTTCGTGATCCGATAAATAAATATTTAGGTATCTTCCAATTAAAACAGTAAGGGTTCCTATGCAGTGGTAACACTTTACAGTAAGGTTCATTAGTTAACAACATTAGTAAACATGAACTAAGAATGAACAATACTTCTACAGCATTTATCAATCTTAGTTAATGTTAATTTCAGCATTTACTAATGCATTATTAGTGTTTCTGTGGCTCAGTGCTAGAGCATTGTGTTAGCAGCGCAAAAGGTCGTGGGTTCAATTCCCAGGGAACACACATACTGATACAAAAAATGTATAGCCTGAATGCACTGTAAGTCGCTTTGGATAAAAGCGTCTGCTAAATGCATAAATGTAAATGTAAATGTAAAATCACAAGTTGCATTTGTTAACATTAGTTAATGCACTGTGAACTAACATGAATAAACAATGAACAACTGTATTTTCATTAACTAACATTAACAAAGATTAATAAATAGTGTAATAAATGCATTGTTCATGTTAGTTAATACATTAACTAATGTTAACAAATGACACCTTATTGTAAAGTGTTACCTATGCAGTTTAGAAATATGGAAATTGATTTAGGTAATTTCCAGGAAATGCATGGAAAAAGGCAAGAGCAACACTGAGAGCAATACTTCACACACTTGTTACTGCGTTGTAGTTTTAGAGGTTTGTGTAAAACAACATGATTTCCTTCGGCTCACCGGTTCCTGCACAGTTTAAACAAGTATTTCACTCAAGTAACTTGCAGGTCTGAAGAGCACAGTAGCTATAGCCTATGGAAGAATATTTGTGTTTCGACTATTTGCTCTATTCAGTGTTATAAAATATAAAATTAATTTCTAAAAATAAATTGATCATACAAGTAGAGAGCTTTCATGACAAACGTTTAGTAATCATCTGAACACGACTGAATTAATTCAAGGCACACTTTATCATTACGCGTAACTCTTTAAGCAGTCTTTTTTTTAAATAATGTTTTTACTAAATAATGTACGTGTGCCACGCAAACCATCAAAAGATAAAGAAGCAAACATGTAGGCCTAGTAGAAAATGTATCTGTATCTAAGCTGATTATTAGCCTACTCTTGACAGAGAGCTGGTTTGGTTTTTGAGAGACGTGCAACGCGGCTGTTTGATTGGTGATCGCGCTGTGCTTAGTCCATTCATTCGTGTATCATATCGTAGCCTATAAGGTTTAAATCACTGCCTTTTAAATATACACAAATAACAGAACGTGTATGATGTATTATTTTAGTTGATATTACTCTTGCCAAGCTCTGATTTCTGAGAGATGCCGGAGAGTCAACAGCAAGCGGTGTTTGATTTGTGCTCTTTTCATTCATAAAGTTTAAATTCATTCACTTCACACACTCATTATTGCGTAACTTTAGAGGTTTGTGTAAAATATCGCGCTGATCCCCTGCTCACCTGTTATCTAGCAAACACCAGACTGTGCTGCAGCCTCAGACGAATATTCAGGCAGAATTATTCATTATCCGTTATTCGTTTTAAAAGCCATTATCTGTGCCTTCCTGAATAAGGTATTCGGCTTCGGGCACACTCCTAAAGTACATTAAATTAAAATAAAAATTAAACATACAGATCAATAATTACAAAAATGACAGATTAACTTTCTCCAATCCATGACCTACATGTACTCCGTGGCACCAAGTCTTGTACAATTTAATCAGTCTGAAGAGTATTTAACTGTCTCAACACAGGCATAATCTCTCCTGTGTATGTTTTCAGCGTGACTCTAGTGATCTCCAGTGACTCTGTTGAACGCAGCTTGGACTTGTTTCTCAGATATAATACTCACAGCTGTGCCGGTATCATTTTCCATCATAATTTCCCCGCCATTTACATTAAACATCTCTGTGAATGACTTTTTGCTGTTTTATCACTTCACAGCGAAAACATGGGCAATTCAACATCCTCTGCCTCCACATATTTAGTTTTTTTCTCAGCATAAGGTTTTCTTCCATCTTTCCTCTGCAAGCTCTCTTGATATGCCCAGTTTTCCTGCAGTTATGGCATTTAGCATCTTTGAAATGACACCTGAGCGCTGTGATTTTTGCCGTGACATCTATAGCACTTCTTCCCTCTTGATATTTGCCATAAAGACCCCGAGCGCTTGTTATGTGATCCGCTCCGCTGTTTTGAGGCGCTGCTCTCTTAAATGTTGCTGCTGTTACGACTCTCGGTCCGGATGGATGCCGGGTGCGGATGCGGTCCGCCTTTTGAATATCAGTTATATAAGTATTTAAGGATAAAACACTTGAGTTGCTTTTAAAATATTCACGAGTCCTTTTCTTTTCTTTTTTTTTATTGCAGAAAAGGGTGACATTCAAATAATAACAATACAAAATATAAACAAATAAGACAAAATAAAAAAATAAAATAAATGAAAAGCATCGCTCACATTCAATTCATTTTCAATTTTTAGAGTACCAGGGGGATTGAAGAGTGAATCATAGTATTTTAAACATTTCACAGACTTTTTGTTTTTCAACAGTCTTACTGAAGAAATATAAAAGTCAAAGTCAGAACAAAACAAATTTAACATAGGAGATGAATTAAGAAATCTGTGTTTATGTATGTGAAATATTGCTAATAAAATAAAAATGTTACTGTTTTTATTTTCATAATACAAGATAACATCCTTTAAAGTAAAGCAATAATTAATATTGATTAAATTAAATATAAAATCTGCCAAATCAATCCAAAACTTGTTTGCGACATTACAGTCAAAAAATAAGTGAGTCAGTATCTCTTTCTCATTATTACAAAAACAGCATATATCATCAATATCAGAGAATCTTGATATTAAAGATTTAGAAGGTAAATAGTATGTAGAATTTTGAAGTGTAATCCTTTTATTTTATTATTAATAAAATATTTAAAAGGAATTAACCAAGCTCTTCTCCAGACATTATTCTCAATTTTAGAGTTCAGAAAAAATGTACCTCTAGGACAGTGGTTCTCAAATGGGGGTGCGCGTACCCCTAGGGGTACTTGGGGGTACTGCAGGGGGTACGTGAGAGAAAGTGGAAACTGACATTTAGGAATAAATAATGAAAATAGGTTATTGTATTTTTATATGAAATTAGGACTACACAAAGATGCATTAAACATAAAGTCATAAATTTAAAATGCATTTCAATTTATTAATTATTTATTGAGGCCCGGATCTGGAATCGGGAGCAGTGTCTGCGCGCGAAATAATGTAGGAGAGGTTGCGATAAAATGGACAGGTGGCTTCTTAAAAGAGGACAAGCTCCTCTGACAGAAGACGAACATGCTAAAAAACAAAAAAAACAAAACAGAGCCTCAAAAATACCGCCAGTTTCGTGATGAATACATAGGGATGGGATTTACATCTACTTCACATAACCCTCCCTCAGCACTGTGCTTTTTATGCGGTGAGTTGTTAGCTAACAGCGCAATGAAGCCATCTCATCTTCAACGGCATCTCCAGACTAAACACCCACATCAGGTCGGGAACTCACTGGAGTTTTTCAAAAGAAAATTTCACGAATTTACATCATGCCAAGAGAACATAAAAAGCCACAAGTGCATCAGCAAAAGCACTCGAAGCATCGTATGCTGTGTCTTTACTTTTGGCAAAAGCTAAAAAGCCATTTAGCCTGGCTGAGGAACTGATAATTCCTGCTGCAGCTGTGCTCACTGAGACCATGGTGGATAAAACAGCAGCAGACAAGATCAAAACTGTACCGCTGTCAAATGACACCGTTTCGCGTAGAATTGACAAGATGGGGACTGATATAGTTGAGCAACTGGTGGATAAACTCAGGGCTGGTGAATCATTTTCACTTCAGTTGGAATGTCAGCGGAGATATGTGGATACCAGCGACATTTGCGAACACATACTTTTTTGCAAAACACTGGAGGGGAGAACAACTGGAGAGGATATTTTCAACATTGTTAATTCGTTTTTCTCAGAACTTGAAATCAGCTGGAAATCCTGTACCAGTGTGTGCACTGACGCAGCAGCCTCAATGACGGGTCGCATCAAAGGCCTCGTCGCACACATACGACAGAAGAATCCTGACATCCTGTGGACACACTGTGTAATACACAGAGAAGCCCTGGCATCAAAGAAGATGAGCCCAGAGCTTAATTCCGTTTTGAATGACGCTGTCAAGGCAATAAACTTCATAAAGTCACGGCCACTGAATGCACGTCTGTTTCGGAGATTATGTGACGGCATGGGATCTGAACACACCGAACTCCTTTTACACACCGAAGTCCGCTGGCTTTCGAGAGGCAAAGTACTGAATAGGCTGTTTGAGCTGCGAAATGAGGTGTGTTGCTTTTTGTCAGACAATGCGTCCCCTCTTGCCACTTTGTTTAAGGACAATAATTGGATTGCCAAACTAGCCTATCTAGCAGATATTTTTACTAAACTGAATGAGCTGAATCTCAGTCTGCAAGGCAGGGACACTACGATTTTAAAACTTTATGACCGAGTTGGTGGTTTTCTCAAGAAAGCGGAGCTGTGGAAGAGACTGTGTGCAGAGAGCGATTTTAGCTGTTTTCCTCAGTTTGACAGCTTCGTCATAAGTGAGAATATGGAGAGAGACACAGTAAAAACCTTTCTGGATGGATACTTAGCTAACGTGATTTCTAGTTTCAAATCATACTTCCCTGACGTAAGAGAGAAGTCTGAGCAACTGGATTGGGTTAGAAACCCATTTACACTTTCCCAAAGCAACCGTGGCACGCGACCTGTTCACCTGAGGGAGGAGCTATTGGACTTATCTACAGACCGTGGGTTGCAGACTACTTTTGAAAGCTGTTCCCTGACAGGGTTTTGGGTGTGTGTGAGGAGAGAGCATCCTGAGCTGGGAAAAGGGCTTTGAAACACCTACTCCCATTTGGCTCTACCTACCTCTGTGAAACCTCATTTTCAGCAATGACCCAGATAAAAACTAAACAAAGAAACAGACTTTGCCTTGAAAATAGTCTGATAACAGCTGTAGCTTCCTGCCACCAAGAATGTCAAAGATCTTAAGAGAAGGACAGGCCCATGTATCCCATTGAAAGGATCACTGATAAATTGACACAAATGGGCATACTAGACTTGTATAAAGACATATATGAACACTGAACTGTTAAAACACTGAAACCTAGTTGAAACACATGAACTGTTGAAAAAATGTTTAAAAAATATCACAATTAATTTATTGAACTGAAAAACACTGATTTACCTTTAACTGTTATGCCTAATACTTAATAGATAGTTGCGTAAAGCTACATACAGAAATGTTTATAAGAAATAAACCTGCTCGAGGGGCATCAGATATAATAACTGTCTCACTGTTATTCTTATTCAGGACTCAAATTGGCACCTGTTGGCTGCTACACTGTTTTTCAAGCCTCTGGGCTCCCTATCATTTTGTCATAAAGCAAAATGTTGTTGTGTGGTCAAGGGGTACTTGGCTTGAATTTTTTTTAAAAAGGGGTACTTAAGCTAAAAAAGTTTGAGAACCACTGCTCTAGGAGACATTGTAAGAGTCATAATGTCTGTTGTAATTCAGTTTTTGACCACTGGGTGGAGTGTGGGCCTTAATGAGTATATACAGTGAGGAAAATAAGTATTTGAACACCCTGCTATTTTGCAAGTTCTCCCACTTAGAAATCATGGAGGGGTCTGAAATTGTCATCGTAGGTGCATGTCCACTGTGAGAGACATAATCTAAAAAAAAAATCCAGAAATCACAATGTATGATTTTTTAACTATTTATTTGTCTGCTTTTTCGTCCGCTGTGATGAGCCGGTCGATTTGACACCTGACACGTTGTTCTACAAGTTATTATAATTCTAATAAATAATATTGTCAGTTTATTAATTAGCTAATATATTGCAGTGTAAATTTACTCGTCATATTTTAGTCAAAATATTATGACTGTAGTGTTAAAAACAAGCTTCAACTTTCCAGTTTTGTCCCTTGTTTCTTGGCTGTGTGGGAGGTGTTGATGCAATAATCCGACGCGTGCAAAGTAGCATGAATAGATCCAGAAAGATTTGTTGAAACAATAAATGAAGTTTATTAAACCAAAATTAGCTTGAATTGCAACATAAAACAAACAAATAACTTAAAGGCTAATTGCAGGCTTGTTGCACCGTGCCATCTTAGCTGCGTGCGCACGGTCGAAAGACTGTGCCGCGCACACGCAAAAATGAATTTGGAAAGTAATTTGATTGAATTCTAGAAAAAGTGAAAGAGCTGCAATGCTCGGTCAAACCGCTATAGAGCTGCTGCCGCTGTAGAGTTAGAAGCGGTGAATGCGGTTTACAGGTTTCATAGAAAGAGAATGAGTCGCTGTAGAAACCGAATACTTCAATGTTTGCTGAATAAACAGCTCAAATCGAGAGCCAGCGCCACGTCCTCATGTATTAAAGAAGAGTGGCTTGATTAAGTGCTGGAAATAGAGGAGGATGGACACAGAACGATAACAAAACTCAGAGACATTTACAGTCACACACAGCTGTATTGTGCAAACTGTTCATAGCGATGTTTAGATAACTAGATAATAATTCATATGTTCACGTTTTTTGAAAATACCCAGCAAGCGATCGCATCCCCGGATGGTCTACTATTTCAGGCAGATTTCTGAAGTGTGGATCCGTGCACCTCTAACGGCTAATATTGCCCACAATCCATTGCGCTTTAACAAAGTATTTAGTTCAGAACTACAAACACGGATAATAAGTATTAAAAAACTACAAACATGACGAATGTGTGCGACGGACGGTTATATGAGGGGTACCAGCAAGCTATTTTGCGTTTAAAAGATGTCTAATAGCCGTTCAATCACAGCCCTAACGTCTAGACTAAAACAAGATTGAATTTGGGCTGTCAGTGAACATTTAATAGACGTCTAATAATATCCCAAGAATAGACTAGACATCAAATAGACAGCTAATGAATGCCTTAAGTTATTAAGGTTATGAAGTTATTAATTATTGGTTTTATTTCTTGTTTAAAATGCTTCCCAGCTGCGTTCCTCAAGTTCAGCTCTGTTGCTGCCGGGAAGCTGGTTATACAATACAATACAAGTTTATTTGTATAGCACATTTAAAAAACCACTGGTGTTGTCCAAAGTGCTTTACAATTAAAAAAGACAGGCAAACACAAAGCATTAAAGCACTAGAAAGACAATTGAATTATGAACCTTATTAACCTTTTTAACCTTATGAACCTTATGAAAATTAAAACAAAGTAGAGGAGAAATGCTGGAATCAAAAATAGCAATGCCAATGAGAATCAGGGAATATTGAAAGCCACGGAAAAAAGGAGATTTAAAAATTGACAAAGTTTGAGCGGATCTAATGTAGGCTGGAAGGCTATTCCATAACTTAGGACCGATGACCGCAAATGCGCGATCACTCCTGTGTTTAAGTCTGGTTCTAGGAACATATAGTAAATCAGAGTCCCTAGATCTAAGTAATCTAGATTTTATTTTATTTTTTTTAAGATGAGGCAGAACAGAAGCATGTTTAAGACAGTCGGGTACGGTCCCAGTACAGAGACATTTGCTGATGACAGACAACAAATCAGGGCCGATAACATGAAAGACTTGCTTAAAGAAATGTGTGGGAATCACATCCTGAGGGCAAATTGTAGGTTTTAAAGATGCAACAACCTCTTTAAGAGAATCCAAGGTGATAGGCTCAAAGACAGACCATGTAGAAGAGCAGAAAGGAACATCAAGTGAAGTATAGGCTGACAAAGTCAGTAGAGATTTAATTTGTACAACCTTATCATTAAAAGATCTCGCAAAATCCTCACAAAGCGAATCAGATACCTCCGGAAAATGATTAATAGTGGGATTAAGAACAGAATCAATCATTGAAAATAAGGCTTTGGGCCTAGTACTGTTACATAAAATTAACTCAGAGAAATATTTACGCTTAGCAGCATTAGCAGCTCGCTGAAATGCCGAGAGGGAGTCCTTGAGGATTTCATAAGAAACTTGTAATCTATCTTTGTTCCACTTACGCTCAGCCTTCTACAGGTCTGTCTGAGTGAACGAGTGTGTCATCTAACCAGGGCTTAGAGACGTGCTTATGCTTTTTCTTCTTAAGGGGAGCAACAACATCTAAAATATTAGAACAGGTAGAATTAAAGATTGCTTAAACATGAGTCCATGTCCTGGTTAGCACGTAATTCAGAATATAAAACTGTAAAATCCTTGCTAGAGCAACCGGAAAAGACACGAGTCAGCCGTGCACGAGGTTGATGCTTATGTGTAGTTCCAGTAGAAGGTACAGAAAGTAAGATTGGCAAATGATCTGACATGCCTGAGTCTAAGATGTTAATGTCCAATACAGGCAAACCACGTGATAAAATTAAATCCAGAGTATGACCCTGAATATGAGTGGGGCCAGACACCCACTGATCAAAATCAAATGAGTCAATGAGACTTCGAAACTCTTTTGAGAGTGGTTTACAGTCACAGCATACATGGATATTAACATCTCCCAGGATTATGATTTTGTCATGGCTAGTAACAATATCCCCCAGAAACTCAGCAAACTCATTGAGAACATCTTTGTTTGGCGGGCGATAGATCAAGGCAAACACCACTGAGTAGTTCGGCTGAAACAACAGCACTTCAAAAGTGCAACGAGGGCTAGTTTTTAAACAGCGGCAGAGAGAGTTTTAAACACTGTTATCACAGCATCTGCCAAATAAGAGAAAACATTAGCATAAGAAAAGCTTTTTGACAGTGTTTTACTTTAATTACTCTAATTGTGACACGGAGTCATTCTCTTTGCTTGGATGTCTACTAAAACAAAAAGGAGATATATATTGTGTATCACCATTCAGTGTATTAAAAAGAGAAGCTCTCTGGTGAATGTTGTGTTTTATAAACATACCTCTAATGATCGAGAACAGTGCAGTCTTTTCAAAAGCCTCTTTCTGCAGCAGACCACCTCCTTCATGCTGAATTTGGACATGAGGGAATTTTTTGAAACCCTAAAATATAATACAGATTGAGGGGGTTAAAGGGCATGTTGCAGGTTAGAGACCCCAGTGAGTCGATGTATAGAAAAGAGTTATAGATAAAGAATAGAGTTGTTTTTGTGAGAGAATTTAACTTCCGCATCTGAAAACTGCCAAAACCGGGTCTTAGAGGAGAATGTGACCCCCGCACTTGATGTGCAGTGTCTGACTCTGCTCCCAGGCTTTGAGGCTCGCTGTCTGAACCCATGAGCTACAGATGCCTGTATGCACTTCAGACAGCAGCACAGACCTCTCCAGGCCAGAAGACACATGTGTGTTTAGAGATCAACTATTAATCTCAGCTACATATTTGTATGTATAAATATATAGTAAATTAAAGATTTGAATATTTAAACAATCAGAATAATTTTGTTTCTCAATTACAAGTTGCCTATATTTAGGTCACGACTACCAGTAAGTCACACTTTTTGATGCCGTTGGTATAATAATCAATATTGACGGCATACAGACAAGTTGTCCGCTGGGTCTGTGGTGTTCTGTGCAGGTGCATCATCTGCATTTATGGTTAATTCAATTCAGTTTTATTTATACAGCACTAAATCATAAATATTATGTCATAGCACTGTTAATACCTAACTCAAAACACAACATTTCAACTTTTAATATATATACTGTATGTAGATGTACCAAACATATACTACCAAAAGAAAAATATACCATCTGACACATTTAAAAACATTTATCAATCTTCAGTCTGGGTATCACACTAATGTGTTGTTAGTGTGTTAAATGGTGAGTGCTGTGCTAGACACACGCCAGCAGCCTGATGTTGTTGGTCCTCTGGAGGATCTGGAGAGAGCAGCAGGTGTAGTGAAGACAGACAGTGCTGTGTTCTCGTGGAGCCTGTGGTGTCCTGCAGTATTCCTCTCTCAGAGACTCCATGAGGCCTGATGCAGACGCTGGAGAAGCAAACACAAGTTTAGATCACAGTCACTGCTGACCAGGCTTCTCCACTCGGCCTCCATCACATGGAATAATAAATTCACCCCTACCGCTTTTATTACAATATGTTTTCTGTTTAGGTTTTAATACTCTGTTATCTATTAAATTTAGCAATTAATCCTCTGAACACATGCTGAACCGTGGGCCTAGTCACGGATCACAACTACGATCTGCTCCTTCACTAATGTCACGGTTCCTAAACATGATAACAAACAATACAGATAAATAATGAACACGTGTAAAATGAAAACACAGATACAAGACCAAGCAGGAATGTTCTTTATGGTTTGTTGTTCGGCCGCTGCTCTCCGGCTGGTAAACTTAGTGCTCATCTCCTCCTAGAGCTTTCAAGCTAGAACCACCAAACTCAGCCCAGCTCTTCAGACCGGTCTGACTCGAGCTGCTGTATCTCTTCAGACTGATCGGACTTACAGTTTTCATAAAATGAAGATTAAAAATCATAAAATCCCATAGACTTACATTGACGGAATGTTCAGATGAGCCAAGACTATTCAAACTCCAACTGTCAAAATTCAAATGTAAACAAACTGAAGCCCATTACACTCAATCAAGCTTCCCTTCTATGTATTATTTCTAATTCATTCAAACTCATCTAATATTTCTAATCTATCTATCTATCCTAGCGACATGCTAATCATGCTAGAAACATGCTAACGACATGCTAGTCACTTGCTAATCATGCTGGCAACATGCTAGTAACAGGTTAATTGTGCTAAAAACATGTCAGTCATGCTAGAAACATGTTATCAACATCTATCTAAATGTTCAAACTTCAGGCTTTTACAACTGCTTTAAACTTTCAGGCTAGGCTTTCTCAAGCCAACCTAAAGTTTCTCTTGACAAACTTTTTTATCTAGTTGTAATTGCATTTTTATTTATAAAATGAAAGACAGTCGAATAATATCAATAATATATTATAATGTGTATGAATGTTACATTTAACAGCTTGTGGGATGCATGTCATCATATTATCAAATGCAAGTAAACTTTTAAAACATTAAAATGATTTTTGGCATAATAAATAATGCTATATTTAATAATGCTGTAAAATAATTAAAATATAAAATTATGCTAATTTAAATGTTTCAAAAGTTCACTTGCATTTGATAAGAAGCTGCTTGGGTGAAAAGGACATGTAAACAATGTTAAGGCTATTTTAGTTTGTTTTGATATTATATTATGTTTGGCCTATATTATAAATCTAATAAATAACTGACCTTGATTTTTAATGGAGTCTCTTGCTCATCAAGGTTGTGTTTATTTAAAAAATACATTATTGTGAAATATTATTGCAATATCTAATATTGGTTTCCTATTTTAATACCTATATTTTATAATATAATTTATTGCTGTGATCAAAGCTGAATTTTCAGCATCATTACTCCATTCTTCAGTGTCACATGATCCTTCAGAAATCATTATAATAAGCTGATTTATTATCAGTGTTGCTTTTTATATGCAATATTATATAATACATACATATATATATATATATATATATATGTTGATTTACAGTGAAACTTGTGCTGCTTAATAACCTGTTACTTTTTTCTTTGATTAATAAAAAGTTAAAAAGAACAGCATTTATTCAAAATAGAATTTTTTTCTAACAATATAAGTCTTTACTTATTTTAAATTGCAATAATATTTCACAATATATAGAGAATATTATTGTGAAATAATATTCAGTATTTTTTAATCAAATAGATACAGCCTTGATGAGCAGAAGAAACTTCTTTAAAAGACTTCACTGATCCCAGACTTTTAAACGGCAGTGTATTATACTGTAAAACATGTTTTATCATCAAGGGTCAAATCAAATATAAATAGCACATGAAAGTTAGTTTTCACTAATTTTGACTGTTAGTGTACTTGTTTTTGCTTTTTAGTATGTGTATGTTTTGCCATGATACAAAGTGCCCAGGGGACTGTTGTGATGCCCTTTGTTCAGATAGTTCACCCTAGAGATCAAGACTTGTAATTTGTACTTTTAAAAAGAAAATGTTCAACAATTAAAAAGAATATTATCAGAGCTAATTCTCATGAGTTATTGTGATTTTTATGGGGTTGGGGTGGTAAAAATGATGGATTACAGTGCTGTACCACAATTTGATTGTTTTTGCAG
>NC_081176.1:32578084-32586109 GCF_012432095.1 Onychostoma macrolepis | reverse complement strand
ACACACAGATTGATAAATCTTTTGTTTTGACACTTTTTCCCATCCAAACATCACAACTCTGTTCCATTCCATTATATTTTCATCCCACTCCTCAGTCAAATCTTTAATTAAACATTTACATTTCTTTAAAAATTCCTCCAATTCTGTACAATATAAAACATATGACACACAGACTCATGGGGACTCGTGTCACGGTGGAGACCTAAATGGAGGGCAATAGCACATACGGTCTGTACAGTAGAAAAAGCATTACGCCTGTGTGTGTGTGTGTGTGTGTGTGTGTGTGTGTGAAAAGATTTGACTCGTTAGATTTTGACGTAGCAAAGAAAGGATTTTTGGTAACACTTTCTATGAAGCCCGTCTTTATTATACATTATAAAGGTATTCTTAAGGTATTATAATGAATGCATAATGCATTACAAATAACTTTATAATATGCTGTATCATCTCATGAATATTCATAAGAACAGTTTTAATGTATTATAATAGTTACTTATTTGTGGTTATAGCTTTTAAGAGTATGATGATTTATAACACAATGAACACGATCCATGCGCTTAAGTTACAATGGATTATATTTCTCATAGTTATAATGTATTGTAAGTCTCATATCTTGCCACGTTACTTATGTTACTTTACTTAAAGCAGACAAAGACCACTTATAAGTAATAATAATAACAATAATATATATTTATTTTCTCAAACAGCCATAAGATCAGATATCAGATCAGATGAATGTGTAATATGACACATTTGCTTTGAACATTTAAAAAAAATATAATATCAGTTTGATTATTTTGATGACACCCTTTAGACAGCTGTTGATAAGTAACTCTGTAACTACATGTCAACTAGCCGTCATGAGAGTATTAGTAGTGTGTCTGCTGAATATACTGTATGATAACACTTTATTTTGATGGTTCCTCAACAGACAAACTGAGTATAGGATACTTTGCAAGTATGTGAACAGTCTACCTACTAGGGTTGTCACGATACCATAAAAATGTCTTACGATACTATACCAGCTGAAGTATCACGATACTGTGCAGTATTGTGTTAATTTAAAATTCAATTCTACAAAATGAATCAAAATTTAATAAATAAATAGATGTAAGTGAAAACAGACAATATTATTCTCTGAATACTTAATGTGAATGAATGACTGGCTATTGTTTTCCATGAAATAATCTAAACAAAACTCATCTCAGCACTGCACAGAAGCTGCATGAAGTGACATTTAGATGTGGCATTTATACATAATTGCATAAATAATGTTATGAGATTAGTGTTTTAAATACTAAATTCTGAATATAGAAATATGTTGGAAAATAATGTAATATGCCTACTTTTAGATGGGAAACTTAAAAACGGCCAGCAGGTGGCAGAAGTTCGTGATTGAATCACTGAGTCATTCAAAAGAATCAAAAACAGCGCTCTTGCTCGTGTCGTATTGCCGAACTGTCAGGAGCATTTTTTTTTTGCTCGCGTATCTTGAAATTTCCGAGTTAGCAGAAACGAACTATTACACATGTTCTAGAAGTGGTCAAATTAATTAAACTGTGAGAATACTTTCTTGTAAGATATTATGATGTTGAATAAGTGATGCTTGAGCTGCTGTTGTTTAAAATGACATAAGATGGTCTGAATCAGACCCTTTCTTCTGATAAACTGCAGCATGAACAACGACGTGCAAGTGCGACTTCTCATTGCAAACTGAACTGAAGCATCGGGAAACACTCAATACCATATAATGCGTATACACAGAGCACAGCAGAAAGACATTTGGCAATCAACTTGTAATAAATGCATAGAACACTTTAATTTAACTCTGATGTACTGACCGTATAGTTTTATATAATCAGTGTACATTTAAATCTGTGAATCTTGTCCCCAAATTTTTCCAAATGTTTTTGTTTTCTAATAAGCTGTCTTACAGTTTTTCTCGAATACTAACAGAATTCATGAAACAATTCACCATTTTCTATAAACACAATCTCTATAAACACATTTGTATTATACTGCCATTCTCTCAGCAATATATGCTGCTTACAAGAGAGCCGTGAACTGGTTGTTCCTGGTTGTTGTTTTACAAGTTATTATACTTCTTATAAATAATATTGTCAGTTCATTAATTAGCTAATATATTGCAGTGTAAATTTACTCGTCATATTTTAGTCAAAATATTATGACTGTAGTGTTAAAACAAGCTTCAACTTTCCAGTTTTGTCCCTTGTTTCTTGGCCGCTGTGGGAGGTGTTGATGCAATAATCCGACGCGTGCAAAGTAGCATGAATAGATCCAGAAAGACTTGTTGAAACAATAACTGAAGTTTATTAAACCAAAATTAGCTTGAATTGCAACATAAAACAAACAAATAACTTAAAGGCTAATTGCAGGCTTGTTGCACCGTGCCATCTTAGCTGCGTGCGCACGGTCGAAAGACTGTATGCTCTCGCACCAGCACCCCTCTCCTGTCAGGGGGGGCATATCCTTTTAAACATCTTCCCTTCACACCCACAGAGGACACACACTCAGAGAAATAAACAACATTAACAATAAAGCAGCAAACTAGTATTTAAATGAACATATAGAAAAATGAAATTAGATAGTAAGCATGGCTCCTACAATAACTAAGATTAAGAAATATTCATGGATTTGGAGGTGCTAAAATGTTATAACATACAGGTTTTTTCTTTCTTTTTACTCAAAACAAAAGAAAAAAAACAGTAATTTATAGCATTTAAGACATTTCACGAAATCACAGCAAAAGTTACTGCAGACGTCACGTATCTTCTCACACAGCTTCACACACGAGAAGAGGGCAACGAAAGTGTTGTGCTTCTTATCTCACGCCATCACGCCGTGTGTGTGTGTGTGTGAGAGAGTGTGTGCTTGCGTGTGAGAGAGAGAGTGTGTGTGTGTGTGTGTGTGTGTGTGTTTGCGAGAGTGAGTGAGTGTGTGTGTGTGTGTGTGTGTGTGTGTGTGTGTGTGTGTGTGTGTGTGTGTGTGTGTGTGTGTGTGTGTGTGTGTGTGTGTGTGAGAGAGTGTGTGTGAGTGCGTGTGTGTGCGCGTTTTTGTGAAAAGTGAGGACATAGATTTGTATAATGACAGGTATTACAAGGAGAAGGTGACTTTTCAGGACATTACTCCATGTCCCCACTTTTCAAAACACTTATAAATCACACAGAATGGAGTGTATTGAAAATCTGAAATAGCACAAAGTCTCCTGTAAGGGGTAGGTTTAGGTGTAGGTTGGTGTAGGACAATAGCACATACAGTTTGTACAGTATAAAAACCATTACGCCTATGGAGAGTCCCCACAAGGATAGCAAACCAGACATTTGTGTGTGAGTGTGTGTGTGTGTGTGTGTGTGTGTGTGTGTGTGTGTGTGAGTGAGTGAGTGAGAGAGAGAGAGAAAGTGACAGTTGAGATTCAAATTCATGAACATTCTGCCATTTTAAGTCTATGGGATTTCTTTTGCCTGCTTTTTCGTCCGCTGTGTGAACATCGTAGGTCTGATTGCTTAGAAAAGATACAGCACTCTTCTCCTCAATGAGCCGGTCGATTTGACACCTCATTCATGGGTCTGTGATAAACGGTGAATGAACTTAACTCATCTTTATTTTTTCTGTGTTTTCTCTGCAGTCTTTCCTGCTGTGATATTACAGAGAAAGGCTTTGCTGCTCTGAGTTCAGCTCTGAGATCAAACCCCTCACACCTGACTGAACTGGATCTGAGCCGTAATACACCAGGAGACTCAGGAGCGAAGCTGCTTTCTGCTCTACTGGAGGATCCACACTGTAAACTGAAGAAACTACGGTGAGTGTTATTATATTATTGAACACAAGAACTGTGTGAAAATACTGCCAAACAAAAACATTTCATGTTAAAGGGATAGTTCACCCAAAAAAGAAAACTCTGTCGTCACTTTACTTATCTTCAAGTCATTTCAAAACAGTGTGACTTTCTTCTGTGGAACATAAGAGAAGATATTTTGAGAAATGTTTTTTGTCCACACAATGGAAAGCAATGATACCCAAACTACTGTGTTTCACAGAAGAAAGAAGGTCACACAGGTTAGGAGCGACATGCAGGGAAGCTAGTATTTGTATCTGTAACAATCACAAAATTATTTGTGTCTGTATCTGTATTCGGATAAAACTGGAAGTAGGCGGAGCTTAAACCGGAACGTCGTACAGTTATACTTGATAAGACCATTATGTCTATGGTTTTACGCACTGAATTAATAAAGCATTAAAAAAATGTCTAAGGTTTTACAGCCTTTCTTTTTTTCATGGTTATCACTGAACAAATATGCCATGTTTAACTAAAATATATTCTTTAATGATTATAATGTTTATTTAAATATCTTCTTACAGTCGGAGCCGATACTCTTGTATAGGCAGTGCTTCGAGATGCAGTGCGGTTATGCTTCAGGGAGCGAGTTCGAGTCCCATTTGGGGACCTTTCGTGATCCGATAAATAAATATTTAGGTATCTTCCAATTAAAACAGTAAGGGTTCCTATGCAGCGGTAACACTTTACAGTAAGGTTCATTAGTTAACAACATTAGTAAACATGAACTAAGAATGAACAATACTTCTACAGCATTTATTAATCTTAGTTAATGTTAATTTCAGCATTTACTAATGCATTATTAAAATCACAAGTTGCATTTGTTAACATTAGTTAATGCACTGTGAACTAACATGAATAAACAATGAACAACTGTATTTTCATTAACTAACATTGACAAAGATTAATAAATAGTGTAATAAATGCATTGTTCATGTTAGTTAATACATTAACTAATGTTAACAAATGACACCTTATTGTAAAGTGTTACCTCTGCAGTTTAGAAATATGGAAATTGATTTAGGTAATTTCCAGGAAATGCATGGAAAAAGGCAAGAGCAACACTGAGAGCAATACTTCACACACTTGTTACTGTGTTGTAGTTTTAGAGGTTTATGTAAAACAACATGATTTCCTTCGGCTCACCGGTTCCTGCACAGTTTAAACAAGTATTTCACTCAAGTAACTTGCAGGTCTGGAAAAGTATGGAAAAAAAGAGCACAGTAGCTATAGCCTATGGAAAAATATTTGTCAGTGATGGGCAGTAGCATCGCTACAAGTAGACGCTACTAGTTTAACTACATTTCTCAGTAGCGTGGTGGTAGCGTCACTGTTTTCTGAATCAAATAGCTTTTTGGTAGCTAAGCTCTTTTTTTGATCAAGTAGCGCGGTAGCGTCAACAAAAGCTAACGTTACATTTTCCAAAGAAAGCATTCTGAAACTTGAGCTCAAATCAGAAATATAACAGCTACGGGTCACTGATCCTGGATCAGTAAGTGACGCCACCACCACTAAAGCTTGTAACGCCATTGGCTCCTCAAACTGTCAGTCAAACCTCATTATTCCTCCCGCCTCTCTCGTCAATGAAGTGAGGAGCGCAGTTTAGAGCATCTCAGCTTGTTTGCAGTCTGAAGGTAAATAAAGAACTGTTGATTGAATAAGTACAGCGGTTTGTTTTCTCAAAAAACACTATTTATAAAGGCTAATGCTTTTTTTTTGTTTGTTTGTTTGTTTGTTTTTTTGTTTTTGAGGAGCAGAGAAGAGTTTCTCTAGCATTTGTTGTAAAGTCACAGCCAATATTTCATAATATGATACTTTGGCCAAATAACAGAAAAAAACTGAACACCCACATAATGACAGAAAACTGAGGAAAACATTCGCTGGTCAAAAGCTTCGTATTTGAACTTGATTTTGGTGAAATGTTTATATTAATATCTAATGACACATGCAACGATGCAAATAAACAGCCTATCTGTAGGCCTAAACATCTATATGGTAACACTATACAATACGATTTCATTAAAATACATTTGTTACAGTATTTATTAATCTTTGTTAATGTTAGTTAAAGAAAATACAGTCGTTCTTTGGTAGTTCATGTTAGTTCACAGTGCATTAACAAATGTTAACTTTTGATTTTAATAATGCGTTAGTAAATGTTGAAATTAACATTAAGATAAATGCTTCAGAGGGTATTGTTCATTCTTAGTTCATGTTAACTACACTAGTTCACTGATGTTAACTACTGAACCTTATTGTGAAGTGTTGCCATTTATATAAAAGTATCTGTATACAATAAAGCAACAATACCAACTACCAATAGGAGGTTTCCGGCTGACAGCAAAAATTTATTTTGCCTGTGTCACAATTTGATACTGATTATGTCGCCACATTTGTTTGGAACAGCTGTTGAATAAACAATTAAACTGAACATGCCTGTCTATCTGCTTGACTGACAGTTTTATTGATCACTGAGAGAGCATTGACTTGGTATTATGTTGGTTCAATTGAATTTTTTTTATTTATTTTTAAATAGCTTGGATGTAGTAAACTACTTTTGCCATGTTGCCGTAGCTTAGCTTGCTACATTTCTCAGGGCTGTAGCTTTAGTGTAGTTAAGCTTCATTCAAAGAGTAACTGTTAGCTTAGCTCACTACATTTTCCAGGTAGCTTGCCCAACACTGATATTTGTGTTTCAACTATTTGCTCTATTCAGTCTTCTAAAATATAAAATTATTTAAAAACAATAAATTGATCATACAAGTAGAGAGCTTTCATGACAAACGTTTAGTAATCATCTGAACTCGACTGAATTAATTCAAGGCGCACTTTTTCATTACGCGTAACTCTTTAAGCAGTCTTTTTTAAATAATGTTTTTACTAAATAATGTGCATGTGCCACACAAACCATCAAAAGATAAAGAAGCAAACATGTAGGCCTAGTAGAAAATGTATCTGTATCTAAGCTGATTATTAGCCTACTCTTGACAGAGAGCTGGTTTGGTTTTTGAGAGACGTGCAACGCAGCTGTTTGATTGGTGATCGCGCTGTGCTTAGTCCATTCATTCGTGTATCATATCGTAGCCTATAAGGTTTAAATCACTGCCTTTTAAATATACACAAATAACAGAACGTGTATGATGTATTATTTTAGTTGATATTACTCTTGTCAAGCTCTGATTTCTGATTTCACAGCAAGCGGTGTTTGATTTGCGCTCTTTTCATTCATAAAGTTTAAATTCATTCACTTCACACACTCATTATTGCGTAACTTTAGAGGTTTGTGTAAAATATCGCGCTGATCCCCTGCTCACCTGTTATCTAGCAAACACCAGACTGTGCTGCAGCCTCAGACGAATATTCGGACAGAATTATTCATTATCCGTTATTTGTTTTAAAAGCCATTATCCGTGCCTTTCTGAACAAGGTATTCGGCTTCGGGCACACTCCTAAAGTACATTATGACAATTTTTATTTTTGGGTGAACGATTCCTTTAAGAATCAAAATGTGAATTATCAAATACAATGATTATACTGAATGTGCTCAAGACAAATGTATGTTTGTATATACACTTATAGACCATTAAACAACAAAGTATGTAAGTGTAAGCCAAAATTAAACATACAGATCAATAATTACAAAAATGACAGATTAACAAGTCTTTCTCCAATCCATGATCTACATGTACTCCGTGGCACCAAGTCTTGTACAATTTAATCAGTCTGAAGAGTATTTAACTGTCCCAACACAGGCATAATCTCTCCTGTGTATGTTTTCAGCGTGACTCTAGTGATCTCCAGTGACTCTGTTGAACGCAGCTTGGGATTGTTTCTCAGATATAATACTCACAGATATGGTATCATTTTCCATCATAATTTCCTTGCCATTTACATTAAACGTCTCTGTGAATGACTTTCTGCTGTTTTATCACTTCACAGTGAAAACATGGGCAATTCAACATCCTCTGCCTCCACATACTTAGTATTTTTCTCAGCATAAGGGTTTTTTTTCCAACCAGTGGCGGCTCGTGGGTTTTAAAATAGAGGAGGCACACTAATTGACCTGGGGATCCCTGCTAATTAATATTATTAACGTATTTGCTTAACCACTTTAAAATGGCTTTTTGTTTGCTTTTAGTTAGAAAACATAAAGAAAAGGACTCATACAG